>NC_037676.1:67832965-67953617 GCF_003255815.1 Theropithecus gelada | reverse complement strand
AAAAAAAAAAAAAAAAAAAAAAAGTGGGCAAGTAGCTGGATAAAGACAACTAGAATGGGAAATCATTTTGACAGTGGAAGCAATCTATGAGAGGATCTACAGTGGGAAGAGGCAGGAGTGTTGTAGGCTACAGACCCAGAAAACTAGTGGGATTCCCTCATTAGCTGTTCTAGGCTCTGTTCAACACAACCCTTCTGTTGTTTTATATTTCAGAAGTTGGATCTTCCTAAAAGTGATATTTAACAAAAATAATCCTTCTTCCTTGAATATGCTATTTTAATAATGTATGTTCATGTCTACTGTCAAGTAATGAAGAATAAAATAGAAACCAGTAACATCTGCAGTTTGATGTGCTGTGAGTAGGAAACCTTGCTCTGATTGCTCTGATCCACCGAGTCTCCTGGCCTACTTTTGCACCTCTGGAGCTGTGGAGCTGGCCTGCTTGCTTGTTAAGTATTTCCTACGGACTCTTGCTACTCTATCATCCTCTATGAGTTTGGGGATCTTCCCTGACATTCCTTAAAAAACAGCACATTCCATCTTATACTTAATGCTGACACTTGAAAAATCAAGCTGGATATCATCACCTCAGTCTCACTTTATTCACTATCCTTATATTACAGACTTCTATAAATATGTTCATCTTCCTCATTAGATTGCAAACATCCTAGGATAAGGAAAACTGCTATCTGAAACATTTTTAAGTTCTATGAACCCATACATTTTTATTTAGTAAATGAGTTTGATATTGTACGTGACACTCTACAGAAGAACTGGATACAATTAGAAATTAATATATTAATATAGAATGAACAAATTAAACTTTAAATATTTCAAAGCTCCTTAGCTGCTCTTCTACTTTGGAAGCAATCAAACGCTTGATGACAATATCTATGATGTCAACTAAAGGTCTCAGAGATTACAGTCTTTAACTTCATCATACAGTACAAATGTTATACTGTATATTTATCCAAAGACTTACAAACCAAAAAGTATCTGAGACAGGTCTCAAACAATTTAGAAGTTTATTTTACCAAGGTTAAAGATGTGTGGCCGGGCGCGGTGGCTCAAGCCTGTAATCCCAGCACTTTGGGAGGCCGAGGCGGGTGGATCATGAGGTCAGGAGATCAAGACCATCCTGGCTAACATGGTGAAACCCCGTCTCTACTAAAAATACAAAAAACTAGCCGGGCATGGTGGCGGGCTACTCGGAGGCTGAGGCAGGAGAATGGCGTGAACCTGGGAGGCGGAGCTTGCAGTGAGCCGAGATCGCGCCACTGCACTCCAGCCTGGGTGACACAGCGCGAGACTCCGTCTCAAAAAAAAAAAAAAAAAAAAGATGTGCACCTAGGAGACAGATCAGTGCCTTTCTCCAAAAATGATTTTGAGGGCTTCAGTATTTAAAGGGGAATGGGCAGATATTAGAGAAAGAGGAAGGAATTTTTAAAAGGTGGGAGTAGATAAGAGACAAAAGTTTACATTCTTTTAAGTCTCTGATCAGCTGTTCACATGTGAGGGGCGGTAGAGGACTAGTCACTTATGCATTCCTCTAGCTCAGTGAATCTGCATTTTTACATAAAATAAACATAGGGCAGAGGAAGCAATCAGATAAGCATTTGTTTCAGACGAGCAGCCGGATAACTTTTGAGTTCTGTCCTTTTCCGACACCTGTGAAGAAAACTATCAATTCACATTGTCAGCATCAAATTTAGCAGAACTGTTTTAGGGTAAAGATCTTGGGGCCCACAAGGAATTTCCTAGCAGGCAAATTGTAAGAGAGGTATGTAGCTTTTTGATAATGTAGCTATCTTACATAGCTACAGAGGCAGCTTTGCTGTGATGCAAAGCTTTGGGAGGCAGGTTTGCCTGATGCAGTTCCTAGCTTGACTTTTCCCTTTGGCTTAGTTATTTGGGCGTCCCAAGGTTTATTTTCCTTTGACAGACTATACATTCTCCTTAGAATACTACTATGAAGGAGAACACTTTATCTTAGATGAGATTATCAGTTATATTCATAACTGATCATCAGTTATCAGGATGTCAATGCTTCTGTTAATTAAAAAATGTGTACAGAAAAGAGAAAAAACAATGAGGCCTTACTTTGTGCATGCCACTGTACTAACAGTTTTCTCATGTTATTGAAAATTCTCTTCTCAAAGTAGAATACTTGTATTTTATAGAAATATGTTGCCCTTTTTTTTTCTTTTTTTCTTTTTTTTTTAGACACGTTTCGATCCATCGCTGAGGCGGGAGTGCAATGGTGCATTCATGGTTCACTGCAGCGTTGACCTCCCAGGCTCAAGCAATCCTCTCACCTCAGCCTCTCAGGTAGCTAGGACAACAGGTGTGCACCACCACACCCAGCTAATTTTGGTATTTGGTATTTTTTGTAGAGACGGAGTTTTGCCATGTTGCCCAGGCTCATCTTGAACTCCTGGGGTCAAGCAACCCACCCACCTCGACCTCCCAAAGTGCTGAAATGATAAGCATAAGCCACTGTGCTCGGCCTGTACTTCTAGTTTATAAATAAAAATCTGAAGTTCAGTGCATTTGAAAAAAATCATTTCTATAATAACCAATTATGAAAGACTCATATGTATCCTGTTTTCCCAGAGACATAATAGTATGACATTATAAATAATTGTTACAGAAATGTTATCAACATAAATTTCAAGGAAGAAATAAGAAATATACTGAAGAGCTTCAGCTTTCATACAAATATAAATATGAGAGGCAGAAAAACTGCAACATATGAACAGTCTTAAATAGAATTTGTTTCTATAGGGACTTAAACTGTAAGTTATAAACACAGAAGGGTAGGTCCCATTTGGGGAAAATGGCACAGAGCAGGCAGGACTAACTTGCGGCTCCCACTTGGACAAACAGAGCAGCGTGCACAGACCCACATGGTGAACTTTTGCTCCAAGAACTACTGCAGGAACATACCAGGAAAGCCAGAGAATCCACAGACACTTTGAAGGAGGTGGATTGCAGCTACACGCTCCATGGGAAAGCCGAGGAACTCCAAAGACAAAGGACATAATTGCTTGGGAGCTTTATGGCCCTGCCCACTGCCTGAGATGCTGGTGCGGTTGCAGAGAAAGGGAATACTTATAGACTGCTGGTGGGAATGTAAATTAGTTCAGTCACTGTGGAAAGGAATGTGAAGATTTCTCAAAGAACTTAAAAGAGAACTATTATTTGACCCAGCAATCCCTCTATTGGGTATATAACCCAAAGGAAAATAAATCATTCTGCACATCTGTTCATCACAGCACTATTCACAACAGCAGACACGGAATCAACCTAAATGTCCATCAATGGTAGACTGCATAAAGAAAATGTGGTAGATAGACACCATGGAATACTACACAGTCACAAAAAAACAAGGAGATCATTCCTTTGCAGCAACATGGATGGAACTGGAAGCCATTATCCTAAGCAAACTTACACAGGTACAAAAACCAAATACCACATGTTCTCACTTACAAATGAGAGTTAAACACTGAGTGCACATGGACAAAAAGAAGGGAACAGCTGGGTGCAGTGGCTCACACCTGTAATCCCAGCACTTTGGGAGGCTGAGGCGGGTGACCACCTGATGTCAGGAGTTTGAGATCAGCCTGACCAAGATGGTGAAACCCTGTCTCTACTAAAAATTCAAAAATTAGGTGGGCGTGGTGGCGCACATCTGTAATCCCAGCTACTTGGGAGGCTGAGGCATGAAAATCACTTGAACCCGGGAGGTGGAGGTCTCAGTGAGCTGAGATCGTGCCACTGCACTCCAGCCTGGGCAACAAGAGTGAAACTCCGTATCAAAAAAAAAAAAAAAGAAGGGAACAACACACACCACGACCTACTTGAGAGTGGAGGGTGAGGATCAAAAAACTACCTATTGAGTCCTATGCTTATTACCTGGGTGATGAAATAATCTGTACAACAAACACCCATAACATGCAATTTACCCATGTAACTAACCAGCACATGTACCCCTGAACCTAAAAGTTTTTTTTTTTTTAATTCTATTTTCTAAAAAGTTGGAGTTTGGAACACTTCTGATTTTGGATTTTCAAATTAGGGTTGTTCAACCTGTATGAAAAAATTAACTTGAAAAGAATCACAAATTTAAGGCTGGGCACAGTGGCTCACACCTGTAATTCCAGCACTTCAGGAGGCTAAGGTGGGCGGATTGCTTGAGCTCAGGAGTTTGAGACCAGCCTAGGCAACATGGCAAAAACCCATCTTTACAAAAAACAGCCAGGCATGGTGGCATGTATCTATAACCCCAGCTACTTAGGAGGTTAAGGTGAGAGGATTGCTTGAGCCCATGAGGCAGAGGTTATAGTGAGCTGATCGTGCCACTGCACTCCAGCCTGGGTGACAGAGCCAGATCCTTCTGGAAAAAAAAAAAAAAATTCATGGACTCAAATGTAAAATATAAAACTATAAACCTCTTAGGGAAAAAGAAGTCTCAGGATCTAGGGCTAGACAAAGAGCTCTTAAATTTGACACCAAAAGCATGATCAATAAAAAAATAAATAAATTAGACTTCATCAAAATGAAAAATTTTTGCTCCATGAAAGACCCCATTAAATGTATGAAAAGACAAGCCACAGAGTAGGAGAAAATATTTATAAACCATGTATGTGACAAGGATTCATATCTAGAATATATAAAGAAATCTCAAAAATACCCAGTTAGAAAATGAGCAAAAGACATGATACGTTTTACCTGAAAGAATATACAGATGGCATAAAAAGAAGTTTATCATCATTAGCTATTAAGGAAATAATGCAGAGAAACTGAATTAGCCATATACTGCCAAAGGGATGTAAAATAGGCTCTAGAAAACAGTTTGTCAGTTTCTTGAAAAACTAAGTAACTACTATTTGACCCAGCAACTGCACTCAAAGACATTTATCTCAGAAAAACGAAAACTTATAGTCAGTCACTCAAAAACCTATACACAAATGTTTATATACTAACTTTAACAGCCAAAAACTGGAATCAAAGTAGATGTCCATCAATTACTGTATGATTAAACAAACTGTAATACATCCATACCAATGACTACTACTGAGCAATTAAAAAGGATCAAGTTCTTGATGCACACAACAATTTAGATGAACAGCCAGAGAACAATGCTGAGTTTAAAAAGCCAGTCCCGCCCCCTTCAACAGCTCAGTTGGTAGAGCGGAGGACTATAGGTGCACGCCTATGGCCATCCTTAGGTGCTGGTTCCATTCTGGCTCGGAGAGACGCCTTTGTTTGGCCAGGCGCGGTGGCTCACGCCTGTAATCCCAGCACTTAGGGAGGTTGAGGCAGGTAGATAACCTGAGGTCAGGAGTTCAAGACCAGCCTGGCCAACATGGTGAAACCCCGTCTCTACTAAAAATACAAAAATTAGCCAGGCGTGGAGGCAAGCGCCTGTAATTCCAGCTACTTGGGAGGCTGAGGCAGAAGAATCACTTGAACCTGGGAGGCAGAGGTTGCAGTGAGCCGAGATCATACTACTGCACTCCAGCCTGGGTGACAGACGGAGTCTCTGCCTCCAAAAAAGAAAAGCCGGTCCTAAAAGGTTACACATTGGCCAGGCACAGTGGCTCACGCCTGTAATCCCAGCACTTTGCGAAGCCGAGGCAGATGAATCACTTGAGGCCAGGAGTTCAAGACCAGCCTGGCTAACATGGTGAAATCCCGCATACACTAAAAATTCAAAAATTAGCCAGGTATGGTGGCACATACCTGTAACCCCAGCTACTTGGGAGGCTGAGGCAGGAGAATTGCTTAAACTCAGGAGGCAGAGGTTGCAGTAACCCAAGATTGCATCACTGCACTCCAGCCTGGGTGACAGAGCGAGACTCTGTTTCAAAAAAAAAAAAAAAAGGTTACATATTACATGATTCAATGTATTTAACATTCTTTAAATGATAAAATAGTTAAAATGAACAGATTAGTAGGTGCTAGTCATTAAGAAGGAGTTGAGGTTGGGGATGGAAGAGAAGTACGTGTGGCCATAATAGGGCAAGTGGAGGATCTCTGTAGTATGGAAATGTCCTGCATCTTGCCTTATCAACATCAATATCCTGCTGTGATACTGTACTATAGTTTTGCAGAATGTTACCATTGAAGGAGACTGAGTGAAAAGCATGCGGAATTTCTCTGTATTGTTTCTTATACATGTGAAGAATCTACAATTGTCTCAAAATAAAAAGTTTAAATAAAATAAACATCTTAAAAAACAAAGGCTCTTTACCTGCTAATCCTGCAATCCCTGTGTTTATCTACTGCTATGTCCTTATTTCTACTTGTCACTCAAATCAAGTTCCTTCTTTGCTCTTGGATTATTTGATTCTTATTTTATCCAGCTAATACCACTCAAATGAAATTACTCTTGCTAAAGTCAATGATAATCTTCCAACTGAAAAACAAAATTGAAACGTGCTAGTTTTTCTATTTACTCAGCCTCTAAGTATTTGACACTGATCACCACTCCTCTTCTATAAAAACTCTACCTCCTCTGCTTCCATAACAATACCCTCTACCAGGTCTTCTCCTGCCTCTTAGCTGCTCTTTGGGTGATGGGTTGGGTGGGGGGCGGGGGGCAGGGAGGGTGATCAGGGGAGAAGGCTTTTTCTTTCCTTTAACTTCAAAATGCTGGTTTCACTCAAGGTACAAATGCTCTTCACGTTCTATACATGCTTCTTGGGCAGTCTCATATTCAGCCATTCTATCTAAATATTATAGACTATAGGCCTTCCTTACCAATATCTATTCATATAAACTGTTTCTAGATCAAGGTGAATATCTCACAGAAAACTCAAACATAATATATTCCAGACTAGACTACCCTCTCTTACTCTCCTCAGCCAAAACAATCTGTTTTCCTACATTCGTATAAATTACAGCTGGGCGCAGTGGCTCACGCCTATAATCCCAGCACTCTGAGAAGCCAAGGCAGGTGGACCACCTGGGGTCAGGAGTTCAAGACCAGCCTGGCCAATGTTGGGAAACCCTGTCTCTATTAAAAATACAAAAATTGGCCGGGCACGGTGGCTCAAGCCTGTAATCCCAGCACTTTGGGAGGCCGAGACGGGCGGATCACGAGGTCAGGAGATCGAGACCATCCTGGCTAACACAGTGAAACCCCGTCTCTACTAAAAAATACAAAAAACTAGCCGGGCGAGGTGGCGGGCGCCTGTAGTCCCAGCTACTCGGGAGGCTGAGGCAGGAGAATGGCGCAAATCCGGGAGGCGGAGCTTGCAGTGAGCTGAGATCCGGCCACTGCACTCCAGCCTGGGCGACAGCGCGAGACTCCCTCTCAAAAAAAATAAAATAAAATAAAATAAAATAAAAAATAAATAAAAATACAAAAATTAGCTGGGCATCATGGCGGGCATCTGTAATACCAGCTGCTCGGGAGGCTGAGGTAAGAGAATCGATTGAACCCGGGAGGTGGGAGTCACAGTGAGCCAAGATAGCGCCACTGCACTCCAGCCTGCAGCCTGGGCAACCAAGAGAGGCTCCGTCTCAAAAAAAAAAAAAAAAAAATTGTTTTACCATCCTTATATTTATCCTAGATGGAAACCTGAGAATTTAGGATAACTAGACTCTGACTCTGTAGGCTCTTCCTTCCTTAATCTCCATATCTAATAAGTTTCTATGTCATTTTAATTATTCTGAATCTCATTTAGCTTTGAACCTCTTCTGCCAGTTTCTTAATTCAGTTAAATTCTGATCATCTCCTAGTTGGTCTATCTCTTAGTCTGGCTCTTTTCTTTTTTTTTTTTTTTTGAGACGGAGTCTCGCTCTGTCACCCAGGCTGGAGTGTGGAGTGCAGTGGCGTGATTTTGGCTCACTGCAAGCTCTGCCTCCCAGGTTCAAGCCATTCTCCTGCCTCAGCCTCCTGTGGAGCTGGGACTACAGGCATGCGCCACCATGCCTGGCTAATTTTTTTTTTGTATTTTTATTAGAGACAGGGTTTCACTGTGTTAGCCAGGATGGTCTCGATCTCCTGACCTCACGATCCACCTTCCTTGGACTCCCAAAGTGCTGGGATTACAGGTGTGAGCCACGACACCCGGCCTTCTTTTCTATTCTTCATACTGTTTACACGTTGGTTTTACTAGTGCTCAAATTTCTTCCATGGTTCCACACTGCTTTCAGGTTCTATATTGCTTTCCACAAACGTGAACTTTTCTATGTTTCTTAGTGTCACGTGTAAGACTTTTAAACCTCAACCTACTTCTCATCCTCATCTCCTACAGCTTATCCTTCTTTTCTGCTCTCTAGACTCACTGAGCCATCTGGCAGTTCCCAAACATGCCACAATGTCTCCTGGTATTACCTTAAAACAAGTTCTTTACTCTTCCAGGAATACCAGCCTTCCATTTACTTGGCTCCCACTCAGCCTCATGATGGAGCTCTAGCATTTCCTCCTGAGAAGTCTTGCTGAACATCTCTCATCCTGCAGTGACCACCCGTAATTACTTTGTAGACTTTACAGTATCAAGTGATTTCCTTCTTAATCTTCTTTTGACTCAAAATTTTTAGGAAACATTCTCCAATTACACAAAAGTTCTCTACTATGATCCAGATGGATCCCTTTGCCCCAGTGAGACCTTTGTAATTACTGTACTTATCTAAATTATTAATGATCATTCTTTCTGGTCTCTTATATTAGAATGTAAACTGCTGAAGGACAAGGAATTCTGTCCATGAGGACTTAGGACATAATTATATGTCTCTAAAAACTTTAAAAATACTAGCCAAGTCTTGAAAATGAACAGACCAGCCTAGGCAACATGGCGAAAACTCATCTCTACAAAAAAAATACAAAAATAGGCTGGGCGTGGTGGCTCACCTCTGTAATCCTAGCACTTTGGGAGGCCGAGGCGGGTGGATCATCTGAGGTCAAGAGTTCGAGACCAGCCTGGCTAACATGGTGACATCCCGTTTCTACTAAAAATCCAAAAATTAGCTGGGCATGGAGGCGCACACCTGTGGTCCCAGCTACTCAGGAAGTTGAAGCAGGAAAATCACTTGAACCAGTGAGTTGGAGGTTGCAGTGAGCCGAGATCATGCCACTGCACTGGGGCCTGGGTGACAGAACAAGACTCTATCTCAAAAAAAAATTATCGGGGGTTAGTGGTGCATGCCTGTGATCCCAGCTACTTGGGAGGCTAAGGTGGGAGAACCACAAGAGCCTGGGAGGTCAAGGCTGCAGTGAAGCAAGATCACAC
Source organism: Theropithecus gelada (assembly GCF_003255815.1). Taxonomy (NCBI): domain Eukaryota; kingdom Metazoa; phylum Chordata; class Mammalia; order Primates; family Cercopithecidae; genus Theropithecus; species Theropithecus gelada. The sequence goes on along the minus strand of NC_037676.1, from coordinate 67,944,375 downwards.
CACTGCACTCCAGCCTGAAAAACAGAACGAAACCCTCTCAGATAAAAAGGAAAATAAATAGAAAAGAAGACTATTCAAGAAAAAGAAGAGGGTGCATTACTAGAGATAAAATTAGGCTATTAAAAGTAAGTACTGCAAATAATATCATTCTTTAAAAAAACAGATAATGCATCTCAGTTCTAATAGCCTTCCAAACTAACCTTAGTCTTGCTGAACATTCTCCTTCTTCTTTGGCTACCCATCCAACATCAGCAAAAGAAGCCACTGCATCCTCTCCTGGGTGGCTGGGACTCCATTCTGTTGCATGGCTGTTAATCTACAAGTTACAAATAGGGAAAGTTCTTCATCTGGCACCAAAATGTTAAGAATAAATTTTTTTTTTACTCACCTAAAGGAAAATCGTCAGCTCTGCTGTTAAAAACACGAGTGGTTTCTAACTCTTCCACTGAAGGTCTCTATGATTAATAGTCATAATCATAGTGTTGCCTAACAGTATATGACAATTGCAGAACTATAATTTAATTTATTCGGTTTTCATTTTGTAAGTTGTTTTTTGTTTGTTTGTTTGTTTTGAGATGAAGTCTAGCTCTGTCACCCAGGCTGGAGTGCGGTGGCTCGATATTTGGTTCACTGCAACCTCCGCCTCCCAGGTTCAAGTGATTCTTCTGCCCCAGTCTCCTGAGTAGTTGGGACTATAGGCGCGCACCACCACGCCCGGTTAATTTTTGTATTTTTAGTAGAGATGGGGTTTCACCATGTTGACCAGGCTGGTCTAGAACTCCTGACCTTGTGATCCGCCCGCCTTGGCCTCCCAAAGTGTTGGGATTATAGACATGAGCCACCGCGCCCAGCCTATAAGTTGATTTTTTAAAAAACTATCCTAGAAAATTAAGAAAAATTTTAGAATCTAAGCATGAGAAACCACTTTTTTCTAAAGAGATTTTAAAAGGTATGTGTAAGCAGCGGGGTATAGGAACAAGCAAACCAGCAGGCAGAGGTTGCGGTGAGCCGAGATCGTGCCACTATACTCCAGCCTGGGTGGCAGAGCAAGACTCTGTCTCGGGGGAAGAAAATAAGAACAAGCAAAAGACCAATTTGGGCTAAATCCAGAAATATTTCTAAATGGCTATTATATAACTGTTTTGTTATAATGTTTTTATATATGTATACATTATAATGTTGAAAATGGTTTTTAAAACTCCTTAAATCTCCTACATTTTAAGTAAAAGTATTAAAGAACAAAAGAACAAACAGCAGAACAGAATTCTCTACCTAAACTTAACATGGATGCAAACAAAGAATATTTTGAAATAAATACAAAAAAAAAAAAAAAGACAGGTGCGGTGGTTCCTGCCTACAATCCCAGTACTTTGGGAGGCCAAGGCAGGCAGATCACTTGAGGTCAGGAGTTTGAGACCAGCTTGGCCAACATGGTGAAACCCCATCTCTACTGAAAATACAAAAAAAATTAGCCAGGCATAGTGGCACACACCTGTAATCCTAGCTACTCAGGAGGCTGAGGTTGGAGGATTGCTTGAACCCGGGAGGCAGCAGTTGCAGTGAGCCGAGATTGCACCACTGCACTCTAGCCTGAGTGACAGGGTGAGATGGTCTCAAAAAGAAAAAGAAAAAAAAAAAAGACAAGCAGGATATCTTGAAACTTATCTTGAAAGACAAGAAAGATAACTAAGTTAAATTTACATTTCATTATACATATAATAATGCCTGAGTCAAAAAGTCAACAAATAATAACTTTTAAATAAAGTTATCGGATTAATACTTCCTAAAAGTGTGAGTGAGGTTTAAATAAAAAAGAAAATCAATCCACACTTTTTAATTAAGGAAAAAATGAAAAAGCCAAAGAGATTTAGTCATTAATATGTTTATCAAAAAGTTACCCTTGGGACTCATGCATTGTTCAAACCTCCTCAATGCCATCATTGCCAAGTCAAACTTTTGGAAAATATATTTAAATAATGCCTCTTCCTTAAACACAAAATATATCATGCAGACACATAATACTAACATTGTTGACAGTTTAAAATATCTTCAAAGTAATATTATGAATAAAACGTTAAACATATCAGCTGTTGGTATGTGTACTCTTCTGGTATGATCATCTAATCAACTTAATAAAGTAGCATTAAAAATAACATTTTAAGGGCCGGGCATGGTGGCAGGAGCCTGTAACCCCAGCCACTAGGGAGGCTGAGGTACGAGAATCACTTGAACCTGGTAGGTAGAGGTTGCAGTGAGCTGAGATCGCGCCACTGCAATCCAGCCTGGGTGATAGAGCAAGACTCGGTCACACACACACACACAAAAAATGTTAACAATAAAGTACTAAGAACATCGAGTATCTAAAGCACCTTAAATTCAGCCAGGTGCGGTGGCTCACGCCTGTAATCCCAGCACTTTGTGAGGACAAGATGGTGGATGGCTTGAGGCCCCAGTAACTTGAGATCAACCTGGGCAACATGGCGAAATATCCATCTCTACTAAAAATACAAAATAATTTGTCAGGCGTGGTGGCGTGCGCCTGTAGTCACAGCTACTCGGGAGGCTGAGGTGGGAGAATCATTTGAACCCAGGAGGCAGAGGCTGCAGTGAGCCGTGATCATACCACCACACTCCAGCCTGGGCAACAGAGTGAGACTCTCTCAAAAAATAGAAATTTTAAAATCTTGCCCTCCACAAAAACAAAAACAAATAAACCTAATAATGAAATTATGATAAAAAGGCTTTCAAAATACTAATTTGTATGTAGTGGAAGTAATTTGTAGTCAGATGAGGAAAAAAGTATAAACTTCAGTAAGTAAATTCTCAAGGTATAAGATCAAAGGGATGATTTCTGTACTTCTCCCTATGTAGTTCAGAAACTTATCCAAACAGATATTTAGCAAATCAGTATCTCACACAACTTAAATAACATAACTGGGTATCATATTTGATCTCAAGAGTTGAGAAATCAGGTAATGTTCTGTTCCTACCCATTACTGAAAACAGAATGGTATCCTGATATTCCCATAACACTGTAATAAGGAGATTCTAAGTGGGTTATGTGGCTATCCTTCAGCAGGAATGTTCCCAAGCCCTGTGAGGCTCCTAGCGGAGATGGTATTTAATAGGCTGTTTTGTACAAGTGTTAGACAAATCCTAAGACTAAAATCTGAATGGTGCCTTCCTGAGGTGCTAATTCATGAGATGATCAATCTGATCATGACCCTTTATTCAGAAATAAAAATTCTGTTCCAATATAATGACTAGTTGGTAGAAAGTTAGTTATATTTAAGACAAAGACTTCTTACTTTCCTACAGAAGTTACAAAAATAGCTGTTTTCTTCAAAACATCTATAAAAGGAAACAAAGTGTGGGGAGGAGGGAAGAAAAAAAGAAAAACAAATCAAAAAAACAAAGTACTACTTTTCTTTTTTGTTGTTGTTGAGATCAGGTCTCACTCTGTCACTCAGGGTGGAGTGCAGTGGAACCATCTTGGCTCACTGCAACCTCCCGCCTCCCAAGTTCAAGCGATTCACCTGCATCAGCCTCCAGAATTACTGGCGCATGCCACCACACCTGGTTCATCTTTTGTATTTTTGGTAGACATGGGGGATATCGCCATGTTGCCCAGGCTGTTCTCAAATTCCTGGGCTCAGGGATCCACCCACCTTGGCCTCCCAAAGTGCTGGGATTATAGGCATGTGCCACCACGCCCAGCCACTACTACTTTTCTAAGAATACATAATCAAAGAAATAGAAGTTAATTCATTTTCAGGATATCATAAATAGTTATTAAGGATTAAACACATTTCTCAATTTTACATCTATAAAATTAAATAATGCCTCCATAAAATTAGTATGCTAAACATAAAATGCCAGGTTTTGCACAAACTTTTAAGAAACAAAACAACAAGATATAACAAACTATTCCACGGACTTAATTTGGATCTTACTTAAGCCTTAATTATGTAAATGATACCATGTCCATAATATGTGCTCAATAAGATGAAAATGTTAATGATGCTCTCAAGAACCAATTCCAAAACTGGTAAGATGTATGTCATTTCTACTTGACATCCTGTCCCACAAAACAAAATAGTTTTGGCATTTAAGTCAAACTCATTCAAAAGACAAAATAAAACCAGAAAAAAATCTTTATAAAAGGCCATTTCAGGTGTTGGTGAAGGAAGCATTCACTGAGTGACACAGGCATGGGACACAAAGGACAATTTCCAGGACAATGCACTTAGTAAAGTACAAGTCAAGATGAAGTCAGCCCTGGCAAGGACTGACATTAAGAAATTCTTGGAAATACGATGTAGACACCACGACATGCATAGATGACCGATGGAAAGTTTGACAAAGAAAAGGACAACTTACTGAAGGTTCCCAGCAAGGTCCTGTCCTACTACAGCTATTGTCAGTGGAAAAAGAAAAAAAAAAGTGAAGAGATAGAAATTTTTTTTCAAAATCACATTTCATTCAGAGCAAAAATTTAATAATAACACCAAGTTACCCAAAATTCAATTTTATTTTAGAAATCTTACTGAAGCCACTTTAATTTAAAATATTCTGATAATGTAATATACCAAAAAAATCAGTTCATTTCATAAAGTGCATATTAGTAAAATACAAATGTTGTACAATAGTAGAAAAGCTTAGAATAAAAATGTTAGGAGTACTAACTTCATCCTCTTGTGACTTCGTAAAATAAACACACAGTACTGGGAACTAGGATTTGCTGCAAAGGGCATAATAGTAAATTACACTCATTCTAGTTTACTACCATTTGTTTATAGTCAAATGCATAACATACATGGATTCTTTGTATGTTTGTTTGTTTGTTTGTTTGTTTTTGAGACCAAGTCTTGTTCTGTTGCCCAGGCCGGAATGCAGTGGTGCAATCTCAGGTCACTGTAACCTCCACCTCTCAGGTTCAAGCAATTTTCCTGCCTCAGCTTCCCAAGTAGCTGGGATTACAGGCACCCACCACCATGCTTGGCTAATTTTTGTATTTTTAATAGAGACGGGGTTTCACCATGTTCGCCAGGGTGGTCTTAAACTCCTGACCTCAAGTGATCCACCCGCTTCAGCCTCCCAAAGTGCTGGGATTACAGGTGTGAGCCATCACGCCTGGCCCACATATACATATTCTTAATAGCAACATAGTAAAATGATAATCTCTAGCTTTTTACCTATATAGATTTAATTATTTCTCTTTTTTCTACCAGTTGCTTCCATGCTAAGAAAAACTAAAAGCAGGCTGGGCGCGGTGGCTCACCCCTGTAATCCCAGCACTTTGGGAGGCCGAGACAGGCGGATAACAAGGTCAGGAGATCAAGACCATCCTGGCTAACACAGTGAAACCCCGTCTCTACTAAAAATACAAAAAATTAGCCGGGCGTGGTGGCGGGCACCTGTAGTCCCAGCTGCTGGGGAGGCTGAGACAGGAGAACGGCGTGAATCCAGGAGGCGGAGCTTGCAGTGAGCCGAGATCGCACCACTGCATTCCAGCCTGGGCGACAGACTGAGACTCCGTCTCAAGAAAAATAAAAAATAAAAGAAAAACCAAAACCAGAATTTCAGAGGTTTTTTTTGTTTGTTTTTTAAGATGAAATCTCACTCTGTCACCCAGGCTGGAGTGCAGTGGTGTGATCTCGGCTCACTGCAACCTCAGCCTCCTGGGTTCAAGCAATTCTCCTGCATCAGCCCCCCAAGTAGCTGGGATTATAGGTACTTGCCACCCCGCCCAGCTAATTTTTGTATTTTTAATAGAGTTGAGGTTTCACCATGTTGGGCAGGCTGGTCTCAAACTCCTGACCTCAAGTAATCCACCCACCTGAGCTTCCCAAAGTGCTGAGATTACAGGTGCGAGCCACCGTGCCTGGCCTGTTTTTTGTTTTTTTCCTTCCTTTTTTGAGACAGAGTCACGCCCTGTCGCCCAGGCTGGAGTGCAGTGGCGCAATCTCGGCTCACTGTAAGCTCCGCCTCCCGGGTTCACGCCATTCTCCTGTCTCAGCCTCCCGAGCAGCTGGGACTACAGGTGCCCGCCACCACGCCTGGCTAATTTTTTGTAATTTTAGTAGAGATGGGGTTTCACCGTGTTAGCCAGGATGGTCTCGATCTCCTGACCTCGTGATCCGCCTGCCTTGGCCTCCCAAAGTGCTGGGATTAGAGGCGTGAGCCACCGTGCCTAGCAGAATTTCTGTATTTTAATACAGTATAGTGACATACAGTGACACCATCAACTTGCCAGGTGATATGCCTGTGAAAAGAACACTAGTCTGAAAGACGGAACACTAAATTCAATATTCTAGCCCAGACTCAGTCACTACTATTTCTGAATGTGATTACTTTTTAAAAATGTATTCTTTAAAATGACAAAGTTGTATATATTTATTATGTTTGAAATATGTGCAGTGGTTCAATTGAATTGGATTACCTCACGTACTTATTTTTTCTGGTGAAAACACTTAAAATCTACTCTCTCGGTGATTTTCAATAAACAATACATTGCTGTTAACTGTAGTTACCATGTTGTAAATGTATCTCTTGCATGGTCACTATTTTAAGTGAACATTTATTAAAAGTTTCCATATATAACACACTTAGAATAGTAGAAGGCAAGAGAACAAAGCCACCAGAGGGAGGAAAATGTGTGTATTTCTGAAAATAATCTTTAAGGGTAAGCAGCAGTATCCTTGTGGAAATACAAGTCTTTAAGAGATCAACTGCCTGAGATGAATAAAATGGCCACAAACATTTGTTGGTTACTTTTTTTTTTTTTTTTTTTTTTTTGAGACGGAGTCTTGCTCTGTTGCCCAGGCTGGAGTGCAGTGGTGTGATCTTGGCTCACTACAACCTCCAGTTCCTGGGTTCAAGCAATTCTCCCTACCTCAGCCTCCTAAGTAGCTGGGATGACAGGAACTTGCCACCACGCCTGGCTAATTTTTATATTTTTAGTAGAGACAGGGTTTCACCACGTTAGCCAAGCTGGTCTCAAATTCTGACCTCAGGTGATCAGCCCACCTTGGGCTCCCAAAGTGCTGAGATTATAGGTATGAGCCACCGTGCCTAGCCATATTCAGTTAGTCTCAAAACTACTATTTCACAATGCCTTTTTTTTTTTTTTTTTTTTTTTGAGATGGAGTCTCATTCTTTCGCCCAGGCTGGAGTGCAGTAGCGTGATCTCGGCTCACTGCAACCTCTGCCTCCCAGGTTAAAGTGATTCTCCTGCCTCAGCTTCCTGAGTAGCTGGGATTACAGGCACTAGCTATCATGCCTGGCTAATTTTTCTATTTTTAGTAGAGATGGGGTTTCACGACGTTGGCCAGGCTGGTCTTGAACTCCTAACCTCAGGTGATCCGCCCACCTCGGCCTCCCAAAGTGCTGGGATTATAGGTGTGAGCCACTGCGCTGGGCCCCACAATGCCAGATTTATGAAACATACTATTGGTAGCTGAATTCAGTAATCTTTAAGGGCTAACTGACTATAAAATTATAGCTAAAAATAACAAAAAATGAACATCATATACAGTATGACAACACATGCTAGCATATTCCAAATTATCTAGTAGTTATTGAAACACGTGGTTAAATTTAACAGTTATTTTACATATTAATCCAGGTATGCATCTTCAGACAGCTCAGATGTTCAAAGATCACTATACGATACTACTAAGTCTCCCACTTTAATAGCTCCTGACTGACTGGAACCTTCTCTTGGTTTCTCAAACAATTTATATCTGGCCTTTGGATCTCTGCACATGCTATTCTCTCTGCACACAATGACTCCCTCAACCTCTACTTGTCTCCTCAACCCTGTAGAGCAGGCTCTTTGTAATCCTTAATTGTCATTCCTTTAGAGAGGCCTTCCCTGAGAACTCCTGATATTCTCCCCCATGCTATACTACTTCATACTATATGACATTTATTACAAATGATAATTATATCTTTATTAGCATATTGACTTTTTAAATATCTCTCCCACTGAATCACATAACCAATAAGGGCAGACATACATGTCTGTTTCATTCACCATTCAATACCAACACCTAGCATAAAGTATGAATTTCAAGTTTACTTGCTATATAAAGATGTGCCATAACAAATGGCCATTTTACTTCCAGATTTAATCACCGTGTGTGAGCTTTAGTAGCAATCTCATTCATTACTCTTTTGGTTACTGAACAGTCCTTTACCACCAATTCCAAAAACCACTGCTTGCAGTCCAAGAAAATAGCTTGGATTAGGTTTACCAGAGAGAAAAAGGTGAAATTACCCAATAGTATTGGTATTCAAACTACTATAACCACACAGCCAAGTCCCCAACCCAGGTTATTCTGAAGTACTTCACTTGGTAGTACTCAGAATCACATATTTGGGGGTATTTTGCCTTAAGGTTTTTTTTTTTAAATGTAGTAATACCCCAATATACTACACTTACATTCCATGTGTCTCTTTAATTCATACAACTTAAAATACGTTAAAATGTACCCCAAAAGTGCTTTAGTGAATACTTACAATTGCCAAAAGATAATATGTCACTGTTTAAATGTGTTGGTAAACACAAACTTTCTGTAGCAAAACACTAAAACAAAACTATGTCTAAGGTCCTCAACTTTAGCTGCATAGGATCCTGAAGAGGTTTTAAAAAACAAATACATGAAATTCAGATTTAGTAAGCTACTAAACAGGACCTGGATTTCTTTAAAAGCTCCCTAAGAATTTTAGTACAGAGGTAGGGAAGCATATAGAGCCACATTGGAGGATGAGGCCTAAGCATGGGTTTTGTTTTGTTTTGTTTTGTTTTTTTAACTCTCCTGACAATTTATATGTGTCCAGTGTTAAGAACCACTACAGGATGGGCATGGTGGCTCATGCCTGTAATCCCAGCACTTTGGGATGCCAAGGCGGGTGGATCACCTGAGGTCAGGAGTTTGAGACCAGCCTGGAGAATCTGGTGAATCTCTACTAAACATACAAAATTAGCTGGGTGTGGTGGCACATGCCTGTAATCCCAGCTACTTGGGAGGCTATGGCAGGAGAATCGCTTGAACCCGGGAGGTGGGGGTTGCTGTGAGCTGAGACTACGCCATTACATTCCAGTCTGGGCAACAAGATCGAAACTCCATCTCAAAAAAATAAATACAAAATAAATAAATTAGCCAGGTGTGGTGGTGCACGCCTGTAATCCCAGCTACTCGGGAGAGTGAGACAGAGAATCGCTTGAACTCAGGAGGCAGAGGTTGCAGTGAGCTGAGATCAAGCCACTGCACTCCAGCCTGGGTGACAGAGCAAGACTCTGTCTCAAAAAAAAAAAAAAACAAAAAACTGCAAATTAAAACCTCTGCATCCCACTCCTCCTTATCCCCCAGAGTTTACTGCTTTTGCAAGCCCCTCCATGAACTGAATTTTCTTTAGATGTCATGAATCTAGAATAGAACTAGGAGACAAAGAAGGGTCTGTTCTCCTAGTGTGTCTTAATCTAGTTCCTACCTCCACAAGGAAAATGATATCCAAAAACACAAAACGCTTATGGCCACAAGTGTGTAGGTGTGCTGAAATGCACACATGTGAAAGGTAGAAAAGGGCCAGGGGAAGTTAGCTTTCTTCAACCAAAGTAAATGTGAAGGGTCTAGAGATCTGTTTTGAGTATAAATTAGCCAATTAATTCCTAGAGCTAACTGAAGTACAGGAGAAGTAATAAAACCTATGAGGTTATAGGCTGTTCTTCAATAACACAGCAAAGAAACATGTATTGGGTGTCTTTTATAGGGCTTTTTACATATGTCACCTCATTTTATTGCCAGCACAATAGTCACTGTGCCCATTAATTGGATGAAGGTGTGACTAGATGTGCTGGTATGTGTTCTGATTTGTGACCCTATAAAATATACAGAAATCCAATCTGTAAAACAAAGGAGTTAAATTATTTATTATTATTTTACTTTTCTATAAGTTATTGGGGTACAGGTGGCATTTGGTTATGTAAGTTCTTCAGTGGTGATTTGTGAGATCCAGGTGCACCCCTCACGCAAGCAGTATACCCTGCACCATATATGCTGTCTTTTATCCCTTGCCCCCCTCCCAAAGGAGTTAAATTAGAAAACCAAGTAAGATAATTTGCTCTGTAACTATAAAAGGGCAATAACGATAATAACAAAACCACTACTAGCAGTAGTACTTTTACTCTGCACTCACTATGTATGAATCATTATGCCCAGGACTTCACATGGATAATCTCATCTAATGCTCAAAACACAAAGGAATGTGCCTGTACTGCCTATCATTTACATAAGAGTCTTTCTTGACCAAAGATACATGGGTTAGCTAGCACAGGGAGGAGATGCTGTGATCTAGAAGGAATATACTGAGGTCTAAAATTTCAAAGGTGAAACGGTTTCAAGGCTGACAGGGTTGAGCTGTTGCCAGTGATGCAAATACTAGGAAAGGAATGAAAGTGAAAGTCAACAGAAGTAGAGGAAGCAAAGAAAAAGGAGGCTGCATTTCAGATGGGTTCTCCAAAAGACAGTGAAATCACCGAAGACAATGGGAAGACTGGTTTTGACTACCCAACTTCACTTTCTGAATTGACCCCATGACTGTCCTGTTCTCAGTTTAATCCACTTCAACTTGGATATGGTCTCAGTATAATGATGTCCACTTGCCCTGTGCCCCACAGTAGACTCCCAGTCTCAGACTTTCAATAATAATATTTACCCACACTGGACTCCCAGATAGCCTGGATATATTCCACGTCAATTAGTCCCTAAATTGAGCTATAAAAATAGGGGGGAAAATGCATTTTCAATATTATTACTCAAAACTGCATCCTCTATACATTTTGAAGACTACATCTTTTATATTTCTGATAAAGAAGCAATGGAGATACAGAAGGATGATAGCATATGTAAAACATTTAACTAAGTAGCAGACAAAATACTTTTTATTTTTCTTTTTTTGAGACAGAGTTTCACTCTTACTGCCCAGGCTGGAGCACATTGGTGCGATCTCAGCTCACAGCAACTTCCATCTCCCAGGTTCAAGTGATTCTCCTGCCCCAGCCTCCCGAGTAGCTGGGATTACAGGAATGCGCCACCACGCCCAGCTAATTTTGTATTTTCAGTAGATACAGGGTTTCTCCACGTTGGCCAGGCTGGTCTCAAACTCCCGACTTCAGGTGATCCACCCACCTCGGCCTCCCAAAGTGCTAGGATTGTAAGTGTGAGCCACTGTGCCCGGCCACCAGACAGAATACTTTAACACCAATGTTGAATTTAAAAAGACTCAGTATGGGCCGGGCACGGTGGCTCACGCCTGTAATCCCAGCATTTTGGGAGGCCGAGACAGACGATCACCTGTGGTCGGGAGTTCGAGACCAGCCTGGCTAACATGGAGAAACCCCATCTCTACTAAAAACACAAAATTAGCTGGGCATGGTGGCGCATGCCTGTAATCCCGGCTATTTGGGAGGGTGAGGCAGGAGAACTGCTTGAACCCGGGAGGCGGAGGTTGCAGTGAGCTGAGATCATTTGCCATTGCCCTCCAGCCTGGGCAACAAGAGCGAAACTCTGTCTCAAAAAAAAAAAAAAAAAAAGATTCAGTATACCTGGAAATAAAAATCTCACTATAAACAAATGGCTTCCGTCTCTACTACATTCTCAAGTAGGTCATCAATGTTTCTTTTACCTTACTCTTCTCCTTATGTTAATCCATTTCTTTTCAAATGCAGTTCAAATGAGTTAAATAGAATCCTCTTTTTCTACTCATATCCTTTTAATAGACTGATAACATCCAGAAAGAGAATTCTCCCAAGTACATGTACGTGACTCTAGTACTTCAGCCCATTGACTGTCAAGGCAGACTTGGGAGTTGCAATCAGAAAACGTTAGATATCTCCATGTCTCTAGCTATACGAACGCAAACGCTGAAGTAAGTTTTCCTGGAACTAGGAGGGAGGTAAGATAGTTAACTAGAAAGAAACTGATGGAATTGAACAATCAGAAAAAAGTTTATAAACCTTAGTTAACATAATAGCTATTTGAAGGAAACTGGCAAATAAGCAGCAGTTCATGTCTAAATGAACTGAATTCTTGGAAAGTACTTGAGAGACTTACTACCACAGATTTCTTCATTTTGATTATTAAAAACGAAAAAGGCAGCCAGGCGTGGTGGCTCACACCTGTAATCTCAGCACTTAGGGAGGCAGAGATGGGCAGATCACCTGAGGTCAGGAGTTTGAGACCAGCCTGGCCAACATGGTGAACGCCATCTCCCCTAAAAGTACAAAAATTAGCTGGGCGTGGTGGCAGGCACCTGTAATCGCAGCTACTCAGGAGGCTGAGGCAGGAGAATGGCTTGAACCCAGGAGGCAGAGGTTGCAGTTGAGCCAAGATCACATCACTGTACTCCAGCCTGGACGACAAAAGCGAGACTCCCTCTCAATTAAATAAATAAATAAATAAATAAGGCTCTGCATGTTTGACTTCATGAGTTTGTTTTTTTTTTTAAAGCCTAGACTGAAATAAAAAATTACTTCTTGGAAAGTTCCAATCTGTCAATTTCTTTCTATTTTCTTTTTGAGACGGAGTCTCACTCTGTCACCCAGGCTGGAGTGGACTGGCATGATCTCGGCTCACTGCAACCTCCGCCTCCCGGGTTCAAGTGATTCTCCTGCCTCAGCCTCCTGAGTAGCTGGGATTTCAAGTGTGTGCCACAACACCTGGCTAATATTTGTACTTGTAGTAAAGACGGGGTTTCACCATGTTGGTCAGGCTGGTCTTGAACTCCTAACTGCCTCAGCCTCCCAAAGTGCTGGGATTACAGGAGTGAGCCATGCGCCCAGCTCCAGTCTATCCATTTCTAGATTGATGCACAAAGGTTTAGCCAGTCAATCTGTGAGCAGGATTATAAAACACAGCAATGAACAATCTTGTCAGTCAACCTGAATAAATGCTAATTTCTACCATACAGGTCAACCTGAATAAATGCTCATTTCTACCACTTATTTAGAAATCGATTTTCCAGGAGACTGAGGCAGGAGAATCGCTTGAACCTGGGAGGCAGAGGTTGCAGTGAACCGAGATCACGCCACTGCACTCCAGCCTGGGCAACAGGGCAAGACTCTCTCTCAAAAAAAAAAAAAAAGAAAAGAAAAAGAAACAAATTTCACCTCCATTTATCAGGAGGAGTGATTTAAGAACATGACATGTTATCAAATGGGTACATGTGGGCACTTCTGAACTTCTGAATGAGTTAAATACATCCTCCACATCTCCACATGTTAATCTATTATTTAAAAGTGGCAGAGATATCTATTGAATTTTATATTATTCAATGTTGAACTGAAATGTTGTTACATTACGGTTGTAAAGAATTACTAAAAAAAAAAAAGAACAAAGTTATGTGATAAATATCAAATACTATAATAACAATAAGAAACAAGGCCAGGCACAGTGGTTCACGCCTGTAATCCCAGCACTTTGGAAGGCCAAGATGGGAGATCACAAGGTCAAGAGATAAAGACCATCCTGGCCAACGTGGTGAAACCCCGTCTCTACTAAAAACACGAAAATCAGCTGGGTGTGGTGGTGTGCACCTGTAGTCCCAGCTACTCGGAAGGCTAAGGCAGGAGAAGTGCTTGAACCTAGGAGGCAGAGACTGCAGTGAGCTGAGATCTTGCCACTGCACTCCAGCCTGGCAACAGGCGAGATTCCATCTCAAAAAAAAAAAAAAAAAAAAAGAAAGGAACAAAAGTACAAATCAAGGAAAATAGCAATATCTCCAAGCAAAGAACAGAGTTGCTCCAGATTTGGTGCTAAAAGAGAATACTGTACTAAGACCTTCAAAAGTTCTAAGACTAAGACTTTCAAAAGTTCTAACTCATGGTTTGACTATCACCTCACTGAGAGAACCAGAATTACCTTTTTGTTTTGACACTGTCATTGCTGAGGCAATGGATCCCATAATTAATGCTGAGCGTGAAACCAACGACAGGGAAAGCAACTTACATGGCATACACAGAGATCTAAAAATAAATCAGGGGAACTGAGTGGCTATCCAAAGAGGAAGGTATAATTACAGAAGAAAAATAATGGTGGTACATAAAGCACCTGAAATAATATAAAGCCTATGTTTGAAGTCACCTAGGAATTAACAACTGCTTAGCTTATTATATGCTCCTATATCTTCACATATGCATCCTTAAGAAGGATAAATGTCTTAAAGATCTCAATCACTTCACAGAGAAACTAAAATTAGAAAGGCTTAATGGTGGTTTTTAATCCTCTTTTATTGTACTGATAGTGGCATCAATTGGTAAAAAGTCTCAAAAACAAAATACTTTTAAAACCATCTTGCCTATTTATATTTCTAATGTACATATTAATCAAATACTTAAAATACATAAAATATAGTACCTGAAACTGAACTCTTGGACACTGAATCAGAGACAAATTAGTACCAATTTTCCTTACGATACTTCGAGACGAACCATATGGCTTCCTAGACCAAAGTACCTGAGGAAGTAGGAAAAAACGAAAGCTTAATTACAAGATGTACAGAACTGTTAAGAAAAGGCATTAGACAATTATTTGTATGACATACTAACACATTAATTACAGGATCAGAATGCTCTAAATGTTATGGCAAATAAGCTACTGTTTCTCAATCCAAAAATAAAGAATATCTATCTATCTATCTATCTATCTAGATATTATTAATTCAGTAAAGTTTAATGTAAGGTATTATATAAAAATATAAACTAGCCAGTAATTTTTAAATACTATACTTACAGTAAAAATTCTATTTTCATCAGGTTTTCATACTATCCTGCAACAGAAACACTACTTTATCTCTTCTGCTATATTTTTAGTTTTAGAATTTTGATATACATAATTTTTCTTAAATATATGTTACTTTTGCTCTAATAGACTTTTCAAAACAATCCCAAATTAGTACAAAGTTCGGAATCTGAATGTGTACCATGCAGGGTGCTTCATGTTGTTTGCTGCACAAGAATGCTTGGCCAAGGGTGAGCAAAGGCTGAAATCCAGGCATATTGCTCTTGGGAGGCCTACTCCACAGAGGAAAGGTAAGAAATTTCATCTGAGCAGAATTTCTCAGATGAAATCATAATATAACAGGACATTATGCTATGCTTAAAGACAAAAACAAACCCTCAAAGCAAAAAAAAAAAAAAAAAGCACAATTGTTGAATGTTAGTTAAATCATTATAAATTGTACCTTGAAACTTCTCCCCAAATATATGATCTCTCTTTAAAGAGAAAAACTATCCATCTGTTTTGAGTGCTACACTTGAAAGCCTGGATAGAAGAGGTGAAGAAAGGTAGTATGCTATTAAAAGCAATTGTAAAAGAAAAGAGTAAGAATTATATGACTATTATACTTAATTCATCAAATTTTAACATTCATTTATATAGGGCTGGGTGCAGTGGCTCCCACCTGTAATCCCAGCACTTGGGGACACCGAAACGGGTGGATCACCTGAGGCCAGGAGTTCAAGACCAGCCTGGCCAACATGGCAAAACCCCATCTCTGCTAAAAATACAAAAACGAGCCAGGCATGGTGGTGCACACCTGTAATCCCAGCTACTTGGGAGGCTGAGGCACGAGAACTGCTTGAACCCAGGAGGCAGAGGTTGCAGTGAGCCAAGATCGCACCACTGCACTCCAGCCTGGGTGACAAAGCGAGATCTTGTCTCAAAAATAAAATAAAACAAGAAACTCAAAAAATAATTATATGCTAAAGACTAAACAAAACCAAATCAGCTGAGTATGAATTCTGGAGAAACGGATACTACCCCTTTTCTAAGATCAATCCGTGATCATTCTACTTTAAAGAATGAAATTATCCCAATATAAACAGCATAACCAAACAACTGGTCACTGTAAACTGTAGAGGCTCCAAAACCTAACTGAAACTAGACCCTTACATAAAAGCATATACAGCTTATAAAATGAGCACAGAAACTACTTCATTTCTTAAATTTTAGCAATCAAGTCTAACTCAAGGATAACAGTATGAGTCAGTGTGGGGTTCAGGGCTGGGCACAGTAGCTCACATCTGTAATGTCAGTGCTTTGGGAGGCTGAGGCAGGAGGATCATTTGAGGCCAGAAGTTTGAGACCAGCCTGGAGTCTTTCTGTGAGACCCCCATCTCTACAAAAAATTGGAAAATTAGCATGGTGATACATGCTGTCGTCCTAGCTAAAGGAGAGTCTAAAGTAGGAAGGTCCCTCGAGACCAGGAGCTCCAGGCTGCAGTGAGTTAGGATTGCACCACTACACTCCAGCCTAAGCAACAGAGTGAGACCATGTCCCCCCGCCGCCCCCTCCCCCCGAGAAAAAAACCAACAAAGTGGAAATCATAGAAGGATATATAATACCCCCGGCACCTGCCATAGCTTTCATATAATTTTTATCAGATATTTTCCAAGGTTTCACTGAATCTTACCTAGAAGAGTTCCAAAAAGTACTTATAACCTATACTGACTCCAATAACCAACAAAAATGATAGCTCTTGCTTTGGAAATGTAAATAAAAAGGATGGCAAAGATTAGAAAACTGGTAAGTAGAAAGAAGATAACAATATTAAAATATGAATAGTATACAAAGAATATTAAGAAGCAAAGTTACTCTGAAGCTTAGAAGAAAACATCATTCACATCAATAATCGTACAGGATTATGACACAAGTAGTCTTAATAACATATGAGGACTAAGGGAAAGGAAAACATTCTGACTAGAGAAACATGGGAAGCCTCGCAGTTCTACAATGTCAACATCAGACTATCCACCAAAAAAAGAACAAACATGGGCAAATAATTCTAAGACAGTATTTAAGCAAACTCTTTACCTTATCATTATTATTTATTTTTGAGACAGAGTTTCGCTCTTTCGCCCAGGCTGGAGTGAAGTGGAGAAATCTCGGCTCAATGCAACCTCCGTGCCCCCCAGGTTCAAGTGATTCTCCTGCCTCAGCCTCCCGAGTAGCTGAGATTACAGTAGCTGGGATTAGAGGTGCATGCCACCATGCCTGGCTAATTTTTTTGTATTTTTAGTAGAGACATGGTTTCACCATGTTGGCCAGGCTGGTCCCAAACTCTTGACCTCAGGTGATCCACCTGCCTCAGCCTCCCAAAGTGCTGGGATTACAGGCATGTGCCACCGCATACGGCCCTACCTTATACATTTTAATAGATCCTGATCTTTTACAAATAAATCCATAGGGCAAAAGTAAGTACACCATTCAGTCATTTCTCTTCTTGAGTCTTCTATTTAGTCACAAGTCAAAACTCTCCTATGAGGTAGTACAAGTGGAATGCTGTCTGTGCATCATGTTGTGACAATTAGACAGTCTACAGTGAATCTTTCTCCCCTCCAGCAAGCAAAGGTCTTGCCTGGAGATGAAGAGGACAAAAAGCTCACAAAGAAAAATTTAGAAAGGATTTGCCAAGGTCAGGAACTAATGTTTCTGCCAGCTTTTAGCATTCTTCACTATACATGTTGAGGGCGAAAAGTCAACTATTATGCTTCCATCTGTTTAATATCAGAAAAATACCAGGTGCCTTCAACAAGAGAAGTGGCCAATGATTCAGCTTTTTTTTTTTTTTTTTTAGACAAAGTCTCACTCTGTCACCCAGGCTGGAGTGCAGTGGCGTGATCTTGGCTCACTGAAACTTCCACCTCCTTGGGTTAGAGCAATTCTGTCTAGCTAGAATTACAGGCAGGCGCCACTATGCCCAGCTAATTTTTGTATTTTTAGTAGAGACGGGGTTTCGCCACTTTGGCCAGGCTGGTCTCGAACTCCTGACCTCAGGTGATCCAATCGCCTTGGCCTCCCAAAGTGCTGGGATTACAGGCATGAGCCACCACGCCCAGCCGATTCAGCTTTTAATTATAAGGAATAGATCATTTAGGTATCTTGTACAAAGTTAAAGGAAGGGAAAGAACAGATTGCTTTATTTGATTATTTTTTCAAGCATACACAGTAGACTAGCATAATGTGTTCTTCTGTTACTTGTGAATTACATAGTACTTAGCACCAATAAATATCAAATAAGGGTCTGTGTAAACTAATGACTGAAATATTTAGAATGAAGAGCCATAACCTTTATTGGATGGTAGGAAAAAGTGAGGGGAAATAGCAGCTAATTTCCAGGAACTCTAAAACTAGGTCTGACTACTTTTCTATTTTTTTCTATTCAGCCCTCATAGAGGGGGAGAAATTGTAAATGGCTGTGCAGAAACAGTGAACAGATGGTACCAAAAAGTCACCATCTGTGCATTGGGAGGCTGTATGACCCAAGTGCCTCTCCTATCGTAACTTGTGGCTGAACTATGTCTTGTCAGTATGCTAGTTTAGAGAAGGAAAGACTTCTCTAAAGAGAAACTGTCCTTAATATTTCTTTAGATGTAAGAGAGTAGGCAGGGAGAAGAAAATGGTCATAAAATCATAAGATAATCCAATTTTTTTTTTTTTTTTTTTGAGACGGAATCTTGCTCTGTCGCCAGGCAGGAGTGCAGTGGCATGATCTCAGCTCACTGCAACCTCTGCCTCCCGGGTTCAAGCAATTCTTCTGCCTCAGCCTCCCCAATAGTTGGGACTACAGGTGCACACCACCCCACCCAGCTAATTTTTGAATTTTTAGTAGAGACAGGGTTTCACCATGTCGGCCAGGATGGTCTCAATCTCTTGACCCACCTCAGCCTCCTAAAGTGCTGGGATTACAGGCGTGAGCCACCATGCCTGGCAAAATAATCCAATTTCATTCAGAAAATAAGACAATCCAATGCCCATTAAGAAATAGCTGGCCAGGCACGGTGGCTCACGCCTGTAATCCCAGTACTTTGGGAGGCCGAGGCGGGCAGATTATGAGCTCAGAAGTTCAAGACCAGCCTGGGTAACATGGTGAAACCCCATCTCTACTGAAAATACAAAATTAGCCGAGTGTGGTGGTGCAGGCCTGTAATCCCAGCTACTCAGAAGGCTAAGGGAGGAGAATAGCTTAAATCCAGGAGGCGGAGGTTGCAGTGAGCCGAGATTGTGCCACTGCACTCCAGCCTGGGACAGAGCAACACTCCATCTCAAAAAAAAAAAAAAAAAAAAAACAGCTAAACAGGGCCAGGAGCAGTGGCTCATGCCTGTAATCCCAGCACTTTGGGAGGCCGAGGCAGGTGGAGCATCTGAGGTCAGGAGTTCGAGATCAGCCTGACCAAAGTGGCGAAACCCCATCTCTAGTAAAATACAAAAATTAGCTGGGCGTGGTGGCACACGCCTGTACTCTCAGCTACTCAGGAGGCTTGAGGCAGGAGAATTGCTTGAACCAGGAGGCGGAGGCAGAGGTTGCAGTGAGCAAGACTGTGCCACTGCACTCCAGCCTGGGTGAAGAGCGAGACTCCATCTCAAAAAGAAAAAAAAAAGAAAAGAAATAGCTAAACAGAAAAACCATGCTTTATCTATGAAAACTGCTTTTAAGTAACAGTGAATCTGTGTGTGTGTGCGCACATGCATGTCTGTGTCTAGTAATGACAGTCCATAACATTTAGCAACAGTGCTTGAAAGTGATGACAGCAAGGAGGAGGATGACAACAGGAAAGTAGTTTGTTCTTTTTTAACATTGTGAAATGCTATTGTAGAAAGTGTTGACGTGTGAGGCTGGAATCTGAAGCTGTCATCTGTCTCATCCATGATGACTGCACTCAAGCTGTATGTGGTAATTCATTTATTATAGACTAGTTTAACGTACATTATTATTTGAGGGCAACTTTTAGCAGGAAAAACTATAAATTTAACTTTAAGAAAATTCTGGCTGGGTGTGGTGGCTCACGCCTGTAATCCCAGCACTTTGGGAGGCCAAAGAGGGTGGATTACTTGAGGTCAGGAGTTCGAGACCAGCCTGGCCAACATGGTGAAACCCTGTCTTTACCAAAAATACAAAAATTAGCCAGGGGTGATGGCGGGCACCTGTAATCCTAGCTACTCAGGAGGCTGAGGCAGGAGAATCACTTGAACTCAGGAGGCGGAGGCTACAGGGAGCCAAGAACACGCCACTGCACTCCAGCCTGGAGCAGAGCAAGATTTCATCTCAAAGAACAAACAAAAAAAGAAAATATGTTTTTCAAGACAAACTATGTGATATTAATGCATTAATGCAGAGGTTCATGTATCCCTAAAATTACACATGGACCTATACTGTTAATCAGATCTTTAAAAAGTCAGGACCCAACAAAATGTAAATTCTTAATTCTCAGGAGCTAAGGGAAAATCAAAAGTGTGTGTTGGGAAGGGGGAATGAGTGAAAATGGGAAGATGAAATTCTGTAACAATTTTTAAATCCTTAACCAAAGATTAACACTTCCCTCAGTTCTCTTCTTCCTTACTCACATTCCTCCTCCAAAGCACCAAAAGAAAACCAGAGTACAATAATACAAATTATTATAAATACCTGCTATAGTAACTTTTCCTCGAATATAAAATACTGAAATTAATCAGAATCACATTAGCTTGTGTCACACTGTTCTTACTTCCTGCAATTTAAAAACATTTTTGCTTAGGTACATAAAAAGTTTGGAGATACGTGAGTATGTGGTTTTAAATTCAAACAAATGTTGAGGGAAAATAAAAGATAGTAAAGAGAAACAGGCCATTGTAGCATAGAGGCCTGGCTTTAAAATTAGCCTCTACCAATTTACTGCCTGTATAAAGCTGGCCAAATTATTCACCCCTCTATGCTTCTGTTTTCTCACCTATAAAATGGAGATATTATCTACTTCATGAGCCTATGAGCATTAGATAAGTTAAGGTATTTATAACGGTTTTGTTTTGTTTTGTTTTTGAGAAGGAGTCTTGCTCTGTCACCCAGGCTGGAGTGCAGTGGCGTCATCTCAGCTCACTACAACCTCTGCCTCCCAAGTTCAAGCCGGATTCTTCTGCCTCAGCCTCACAAGTAGCTGGGACTATGGGCATGCGCTACCATGCCCAATTAATTTTTGTATTTTTAGTAAAGACAGGGTTTCACTATGTTGGCCAGGCTGGTCTCAAACTCCTAACCTTAGGTGATCCGCCCGCCTCAGCCTCCCAAAGTGCTGGAATTATAGGTGTGAGTCACTGTACCAGGCCATATATAATGTTTTAAATAAACATTAACAGTCATCTTTCCCTTCTAAGGGTAGCAAAGTACACTGAAAAGAGAAAGGATTTTGGATTCAGAATTGGGTTCATATTATAGTTCTACTACTTAGGTAACTTTGGTCAAGGCAGTTAAACACTCTGAACGTCAGGTTTCTCATCTGTAATGTGCACTGTTCTATTGAATATAGGCAATTTATGTAAAAGCACTGGCCACAGTAAGCACTGACACAGTAAGCCAAGCAGGGATGGCTATTACAGTAATATTAGTGTGCAGAGTCAAAGACAATGAGGCAATCACCACTGGCTGTTCTAACGGGAAAAATGAAACGAAACAAAATCTGATCTAAAAGCTTGTAATTTCTTCTTTTTATTTTTTATTTTTTGGAAGTAGGGTCTCACTTGTAGCCTACGCTGGAGTGCAGTGGCATGATCTCAGTTGACTGCAACCTCCGCCTCCCAGGGTCAAGTGATCCTCCCACCTCAGCCTACCAAGTAGCTGGGACTACAGGCACACACCATCATGCCCGGATAATTTTTGTAATTTTTGTAGAGATGGCATCTCACTGTATTGCCCAGGCTGGCCTCAAACTCCTGGACTCCAGTGATCCTCCCACCATAGCCTCCCAAAGTGCTGGGATTACAGGCATGAACCACTATGCTAGCCTTTTTTTCTAAAAAAAAAAAAGAGATAAAATAAAGGATGAAGGCAGTTTTCATTCTTGGAATGCTTTCAAGCACAGTATCAAATTCATTTAAAAGGACTGACGCAGTGGCTCACACCTGTAATCCCAGAACTTTGGGAGGCCAAGGTGCACGGATCACCTGAGGTCAGGCATTCGAGACCAGCCTGGCCAACATGGTGAAACCCCATCCTTACCAAAGATACAAAATTAGCTGGGCATGCATTTCACTTTCCTGCAATTCAGAGATATTGTTCTTTTAACAAATTTAAGGTTTGTGGCAACCTTGTGTCAAGCCAAGTCTACTGGCGCCATTTCTCCAACAGTATGTGCTTACTTCATGTCTGTGTCATGTTTTGCAGATTCACACAATATTTCAAACTTATGCATTACTATTTTATTTTATTTTTTTTTTTGAGACAGGAGTCTTGCTCTGTTGCCCAGGCTGGAGTGCAGTGGCACCACCTCAGCTCACTGCAACCTCTGCCTCCTGGGTTCAAGCAATTCTCCTGCCTCAGCCTCCTGAGTAGCTGAGACAACAGGCACCCACCACCATGCCTGGCTAATTTTTGTATTTTTAGTAGAGACGGGGTTTCACTATATTGGCCAGGCTAGTCTCAAACCCCTGACCTTGTGATCTGCCTGCCTCGGCCTCTCAAAGTGTTGGGATTACAGGCGTGAGCCACGGCGCCCGGCCTTTTTTTTTTTTTTTTTTAAATACTTTAAGTTCTGGGATACATGTGCAGAACGTTCAGGTTTGTTAAATAGGTATACATGTGCCATGGTGGTTTGCTGCACCCATCAACCTGTCATCCAGGTTTTAAGCCCCACATGCATCAGGACAACGCATGCATTGTCCTAATGCTCCCCCTCCCCTTGACCCCCAGCCCCCTTATATGCCAGGCCCTGACTTATGCATTCTTACTATATCTATTATGGTGATCTATGATCAGTGATCTTTGATGTTATTTGTTACTACTTTAATTGTTTTGGGGTGCCATGAACTGAGCACACGTAAGATGGCAAACTTAATCGATAAATGTTATGTGTGTTTTGACTGTTCCACCCACCAGCTATTCCGCAATCTCAGACCTCCCTATTCTGAGACAAAATAACACTGGAATTAGGCCAGTTTAACCTTACAATGATCTCCAAGTGTTCAAGTAAAAAGAAGCATTGCATGTCTCTCACTTTAAATCAAAAGTTAGAAAGTATTAAGCCTAGTGAAGAAGGCAAGTTGAAAGTACAGACAGGCTGAAAACTAGGTCTCTGGACCAAATAGTTAGCCAAGCTGTGAATGCAAAGGAAAAGTTATTAAAGGAAATTTAAAGTGCTGCTGCAGTGAACACATGAATGATAAGAAAGTAAGAAGGCCTTATTTCTGATATAGAGAATATACACATCAAACCAGTCACTATTGGGCCGGGCGCGGTGGCTCAAGCCTGTAATCCCAGCACTTTGGGAGGCCGAGACGGGCGGATCACGAGGTCAGGAGATCGAGACCATTCTGGCTAACACGGTGAAACCCCGTCTCTACTAAAATACAAAAAAAAAAAATTAGCCGGGCGAGGTGGCGGGCGCCTGTACTCCCAGCTACTCGGGAGGCTGAGGCAGGAGAATGGCGTGAACCCGGGAGGCGGGGCTTGCAGTGAGCTGAGATCAGGCCACTGTACTCCAGCCTGGGCAACAGAGCCAGACTCTGTCTCAAAAAAAAAAAAAAAAAACAAACCAGTCACTATTCCCTTAAGCCAAAGCCTAATCCAGAGCAAGGTTCTAATTCTCTTCAATTCTGTGATGGCTGAGAGAAGCAAGGAAGCTACAAAAGAAAAGTTGAAGCTAGCAGAAGTTGGTTAATGAGGCATAAGGAAAAAAGTCATCTCCATAACATAAAAGTGCAAGATGAAGAAGCATCAGGTGCCAACATAGTGAAAATCTGTCTCTACTAAAAATATTTAAAAATTAGCCTGGTGTGATGGCGCACACCTGTAATCTCAGCTACTCGGGAGGCTGAGGCAGGAGAATCACTTGAACCCAGAAGGCGAAGGTTGCAATGAGCCAAGACTGCGCCACTGTTCTCCAACCTGGGCAACAGAGTGAGACTGTTTGAAAGAAAAAAAAAGTGATTCATTGTATTTCACTATCACTTTATTGTGGTGATCTGAAATGAAACTCATAGTATCTCCAAGATATGCCTGTACATATCAGATCAATGGGAAAACACATGTTAATCACTGAAAGGTAGAGCTAAGAAAGCTTCTTTTATTTTCTGGTGCCCAAATATAAAATCTTGAAAGATTCCTTTGTATTTTTATTCTTAGGCAACAAGCTAAAAAATATTGGAAATTAGTTAACCCCAAAAGATCACATTGCTTTACGTTAGAAGAAAATTTGTTTTTATATGAATTTTCAGCTGATTAAAGTTGATGATTATATGCTAGCTTCAGTAAGTTAAAAATAGATCTTGCTAATCTGCTATTAGTAGGAAGGACTCTCAGTTGTAATTACAGTATTTTGAGCACGTTAATCCTCCTTTAGCTGGTCCATTCTTTGATGAAAGGCACCCATTTTCCAGCTTAAAGTGAATAAGCTAAATAAAGCGTGCTATCTGTGCCTGAACAGAATTCTATCCTTTGGCCTCAATTAGCACTACTCATATTGACCTGTCTTGGGGTGGGAGGCTGGTAACAGCAAAAATGTAAGAAACTATTATTGAATGTACCTACACTGTACAAGCCACTGTGCTAGATGCTTTACATACACTGTCATTTAATCCACAGGTAACTCAGCAGTAGCAATTCTTACAGCTACTTTGCAGAGGAAGGCAATAACTGACAGAGACAAATTTCAGATTCAAGTGTGTTTAAATCCAGGACCCACAATCTTAACATTAAACTATACTTCTTATTAAAATTACAGTAAATAGAAATTATAAGGCTTTGGTTTTTGGAAATCATAAATAACAAAAACTTCCCTTCCTTGTGCAAGCAAGAGAAAAAGAAACTTTTGCTGTCATTACTAAAATGTCAATCCACATGATGATAAAACTGAGCTAAGTGAAGTTTTTTTGTTTGTTTTTTTTAAAGATAGGGTCTTGCTCTATTGCTCAGGCTGGAGTACAGTGGCACAATCTCAGCTCACTGCAACCTCTGCCTCTCAGGCTCAAGCAATCCTCCCACCTCAGCCTCCCGAATAGCTGGGACTAGAGGTATGTGCCACCATGCCCAGCTAAATTTTTAAAATTTTTTGTAGAGACAGGGTCTCACGATATTGCCCAGGATGGTCTCGAATTCCTAGGCTCCAGCCATCCTCCTGCCTCCGTCTCCCAAAGAAGCACTGAACCTGGCCACTAAGTGAAATTTAAAACATAGGAACGTATATCTGAAATAGATGAAAATACCAACAAATTTACAAGTCATTTTCCTATTGCTTATCCTCAAGCTAATAATCTCAAAATTATGCAGCTACAAACAAAGATAATTTTATTTGGTTTCTACTGTTTAATCTCTGAAGAAAACAGATATAATCTTGGAAGTTGGGGAGATTCAAAGTTCGGGCACAAAAACAAAAAAGTAAAAGTGCACTAAAAAGTATACCCATATTCTGCCAGGCACAGTGGTTCACGCCTATAATCCCAGCACTCTGGGAGGCCAGGGTGGGCAGTCAAGAATTCAAGACCAGCCTGGCCAAAATGGTATAACCCCGTCTCTACTAAAAATATAAAAATTTGCTGGCCGTGGTGGTGTGAGCCTATAATCCCAGCTACTCAGGGAGCTGAGGCAGGAGAATCGTTTGAATCTGGGAGGCAGAGGTTGCAGTGAGCTGAGATTGTTCCACTGTACCCCAGCCTGGGCAATACAGCAAGACTCCTTGTCAAAAAAAAAAGTATACCCATATTCAAATTATGTAACCTGCCTATATCTTCAATAAATAAAATTTAACTCTATGTCATAGCCATGAAAAAAACAAATCTGAAAATGTAAAACAAAATATTCTACAAAATGTGCTTGGCACAATACTTGCTCTAATAATTTATAGGTCTAAACAAACTTTATATATTAGTAGAAAATACTTATAAAAAAATGTCAAGATGAAAACTAACATCTCTAGCATAGAATAATCATTATAGTAACTTTTTCCTTCTTATCAATAGTTGTTATTTTTAAGAGACATGACTTACTTTTAAACAACCGTGTTGTTTAAACACATTATAACAGCATGTTAATATTCAATGTTAATAATTCTACAACATTAAGAGCGCTGTCAAGTGTTAGCCAAGCATATTTTATGCAATGACTTTTCTGCTTATTTACGCCTTTTCCTCACTAATAACAAATATATTGCTCTTAATGGTCACATGAATACTGGTAAGTTTTCAATGTAACCCAGAAAGTTACTTCCTTACTTTGGATACTGAGAAAAGATTCACTTCTATGATTTAAATAGAAAGCAAATTAAACAGTACATAAACATATTGAATTCAAGATGTTGGTCATATATAGATTTATTTCATTTTCTCAGAAAAAATTCTTAAAATATCTAAATGTCGGGATTTAAAAAATGAATTTTGAGCACTCACCGATTGCATGCTTACTCCAACTTGATGAAAAACCATCCTAATTAGGCGCTTAATCCAGCCAAGCATTTATATGGCAAAGTCTCCCCAAATTTGCATTTCAAGTACTTCTTCAGGCATACATAGCAGCACATGGTCCATAAAACACACTGAAAATTTAAAATGCAAATACTAAAATGAAATCATTATTATTTAGAATTTGTACTGTCTACATGTCTCACAGAGCAAGCCTAAAACATTTTTAAAACTTCATGTGCAGCCTGACCAACATGGAGAAACCCCATCTCTACTAAAAATACAAAATTAGCCGGGCGTGGCGGCGCATGCCTGTAATCCCAGCTACTCGGGAGGCTGAAGCAGGAGAATCGCTTGAACCCAGGAGGTGGAGGTTGCCGTGAGCCAAGATCGTGCCATTGTACTCCAGCCTGGGTGACAGAGCAAGACTCCATCTCAAAAAAAAAAAAAAAAAAAAACTTCATGTGGAATTTAAGAGAAAAAAAGATTTGCTTGTGATCAGCTTGCTTAAAGTAACTGTAACAGTATAAGGTGTTTTGTTTTCTTTTGTTAGTATTTTTTTCAGTCAGTGTTCTTAGCTGGAAGCAACAAAAACCTAGTTTGGCTAATTCAAGTAAAAAATACATTTATGAAAAGATATCTGGGGGATAACAATCTTCAGAGAACCCAATTTATAGGCTACACAACCAAGGACGTTCAAAACTGTAGCAGACTTGGCCCTGGGAAAACACCACTGCATTTGTTACTACCACCACAGACAGGGTCCATGCAGTTCCTCCTTTTCCATGTCCCCAGCTCCAAAGATGCTGTCTGTACTGGTGTATTTGCTAGACCAAGTCCACAGCTCACGTGTCATAGTAAAAGGAAGGCTGACAAAGCAAGCACCTGGCTATAGTAACAAGCAGGTTAAGCTTCCCACCAAAAATCATAAAGGAAGGAATTCGAGAAATACAAAACAGAAATTCAGATGCTGAAAGACCAAAACCAATGAATAAATCTTTTAATATTCACTAGCACCATAACCCCTGCCATTCATTATCTGCCCTACTCCCCATCAATATACTGTATATCTGACAGAATTACAATGTTAACTTGTATGGTATAGACGACTTTACTGGAAGTGTTGGTCTCTAACAAGATAAGGGAGTTTGCATCAGAATACGAATCAATACACTGCTCTCTCATTGTAAAAATCTTGCTTAAGGCTGGGTGTGGTGGTTCACATCTGCAATCCCAGCACTTTGGGACGCCAAGGGAGGCGGATTGCCTGAGGTCAGGAGTTTGAGACCATCCTGGCCAACATGATGAAACCCCAACTCTATTAAAAACACAAAAATTAGCTGGGCGTGGTGGCAGGAACCTGTAATCCCAGTTACTTGGGAGGCTGGGGCAGGAGAATCCCTTGAACCCAGGAGGCAGAGGTTGCAAATGGCACCACTGCACTCCAACCTGGGCAACACAGCAAGACTCCATCTTAAAAAAAAAAAAAAGAAAGAAAAAAGAGAAAGAAAAAAAAGAAAATCTTCCTTAAAGGCTGGGTGCGGTGGCTCATGCCTGTAATCCCAGTATTTTGGGAGGCTGAGGCGGGCGGATCACTTGAGGTCAGGAGTTTGAGACCAGCCTGGCCAACATAGTAAAATCCCATCTCTATTAAAAGTACAAAAAAAAAAAAAATTAGCTGGGTGTGGTGGAGCATGCGTATAATCCCAGCTACTCAGAAGGCTGAGGCAGGTGGGAGGTGGAGGTTGCAGTGAGCTGAGATCACGCCACTACACTCTAGCCTGGGTGACAGAGCAAGACTCCATCTCAAAAAAAAAAAAAAAAGAAAAAAAGAAAATCTTGCTTAAAAAATCAGCTAAACAAAACAGTATGCTGTATGCTATAGTTGACTTACATAGTGATGTAAGCCCTTTATCTCATCATGACCAGAAACGGTTTGTGGTCTACATTTTGAGAATAACTTTATAGATAACACAGAGAATAGGAAGAAAAGTAAAGATGCCACAAATGTGCAAAGTGCTGGGTGAAAATAAACTGAAAAAGCTGAGTGCTGATGAAAGGAGGAGGATGTGCATCATGGGTAAAAATGAACAGCAGTGGGGGAAGACAGGATGGAGTATAATAGGGTGTGAGTTCATATGAGAATCTGAGCTAAAAGCCTATATTAAGAAAAAGGGAAAAAGAAACAGAAATCCTATTAGACAAACCTAGAACCTAGGTATAAGAGTTTGACTCAATACGGTAGAACAGTTATTTTAGAAAATCTGCTGAATTCAGCCGGGTGTAGTGGCTCACGCCTGTGATTCCAACACTTTGGAAGCCAAGGCAGGAAGATCGTCTGAGGTTAGGAGTTCAAGACCAGCCTGGCCAACATGGTGAAACCCCATCTCTACTAAAAATACAAAAATTAGCCAGGCGTGGTGGCATACACCTGTAATCCCAGCTACTTAGGAGGCTGAGGCAGGAAAATCGCTTGAACCCAGAATGCAGAGGTTGCAGTGAGCTGAGATGGTGCCACTGAACTCCAGCCTGGGCGACAAGAGCATAACTCCATCTCAAAAAAAAGAGAAAAAAAGAAAAAAAGAAAAAAGAAGAAAGTTTGCTGAATTCACCAAAGTTTAAAGTATTATTTTTTAATCCTTTGAAAAGCTGTAAAAAAAAAAAAAAGTATACATATTTTGCTCTACAGAAAATTTTAACATGATGGAAAGTTCTAACTTTCCCTTCCTTTTTTTTTTTTTTTTTTTGAGACTGAGTTTCGCTCTTGTCGCCCAGGCTGGAGTACAATGGTGTGATCTTGGCTCACTGCAACCTTCGCCTCCCGGATTCAAGCAAATCTCCTGCGTCAGCCTCCCAAGTGGCTGGGAGTATAGGCATGCACCACCATGCCCGGGTAATTTTGTATTTTAGTAGAGACAGGGTTTCACCATATTGGTCAGGCTGGCCTTAATCTCCTGACCTCACCTCAGACAATCCACCACCTCAGCCTCCCAGAGTGCTGGGATTAAGGTGTGAGCCACCGCACCCGGCCAGAAAGTTCTAACTTTCTAATATGTTTTTCACTTACCTTTATAATTCTATCAGACATACAGTATGTATATCTGGGTATGGGAAGTGGAGCACAGAGTGAATGGGAG
Source organism: Theropithecus gelada (assembly GCF_003255815.1). NCBI lineage: Eukaryota > Metazoa > Chordata > Mammalia > Primates > Cercopithecidae > Theropithecus > Theropithecus gelada. The sequence continues at coordinate 67,914,815 of NC_037676.1, read as the reverse complement.
GGATTATGGTGCCAGGGAGTGTAAAATAACTTTTGATATATATTTGAATTAGTGAAATAATGCTTTTAGTCTCCTTTATTTATTGGTATTCCAAATGAGAACCCTTAGCTAAAATGTCCAAACACTACTAAATTATATTAATAACGAGCTAACTTCACAGAACATTTGTTATGTACCCGGGATTATCAGGAACATTTGTATGCTTATTAGGTCATTACATATAAAGTCTCAATTATCACAAACCACCTTATTAAGGTAGGTATTAAATTATCTTCTATTTGTAGAGGGGCAAACTAAAGCACAGTTAGTGTAACTTGAGTAAGGGTCACATGTTTGTAAGTGGCAAAGTTAGGACTCAAACTAGATGTTTCCATAAGTCTGTGCTTTTATCCACTATAACCATGCAACTAAACAAAAAAGGAGTAGTTTGAAAAACCTATTCGAAATTTTGAGTGTTTTGTTTTTGTTTTTGTTTTTGAGACAGAGTCTCACTCCATCGCCCAGGCTGGACTGCAGTGGCATGATCTCAGCTCACTGCAACCTCTGCATCCCAGGTTCAAGTGATTCTCATGCCTCAGCCTCCTGAGTAGCTGGGATTACAGGCGTGCACCACCACACCCAGCTAATTATTGTATTTTCAGTAGAGACGGGGTTTCCCCATATTGGCCAGGCTGGTCTCGAACTCCTGACCTCAGGTGATCCATCCACCTTGGCCTCCCAAAGTGCTGGGATTACAGGCCTGAGGCACTGTGCCCAGCCGGGTGTTTTCTATTTTAATTTTTTCATATTGTGATTACATTCAACTTTCAACACATTTATATTCTCAAGCTAATGACATAAAATATTGAAGTATGAAGGCTTTGGACTTGAGTCTGTACCCTTGTTGTGCCACCTACTAAATGGTAAGTATTAACAAGTTATCTCCAGATAGGAACAGTACTCACAGAGTTGTAGGAATTAATAGAGATAATACATTAGCCATTTCAGTAAAAATACTAAAAAAGTAGGTTAATACTAACAGGAATGGAAAAGAATAGATGGATTCAGGATGCCAATAAAAGAAAGAATTAACCAAACTTGGTAAAGTAGCTGGCTAAAGCTGGGTGTGACGTTGCATGCCTGAAGTCCCAGCTACTCAGGAAGCTGAGGGAGGAGGGTCCCTTGAACTTAGGAGTTAGAGTTCAGCCTGGTCAACAAAGCAAGATCCCATCTCTTTTTAAAACAACAACAACAAATGTAAAGTGGTTGGCTAGCGCAATAAGGAAGAAGAGGAAAATCAAATTACTCCAAGGTTTTGATTGGAGATGACAGAAATTATGGCTATCAGATAAGGAAATGCTGGAGAGTAAAGCTCTTCAATGAAGGTGAGTCTAAGATGACAGAAGTATATCTAGATGAAACTATGTAGTAGAGTGCTAAGCACTGGCAGGAATATATATTTATTGATTACTATAAAAGGTCTGTGACTATATCTTTGATCAGGCAGATATATTTTAATGTTACCAGGATCTATTATTAGTTTTATAAATGAATCCTCTGAGAGCCAATGGTGAATAAGAAGAACAAAGAACCAAAAATGAGGTCAAAGCTGGAAATGACTGGCAAAAAGCAGGCAAGGAGAAAGGGTGGTTTTATGCGGGGTTTGAAAACCTATCATTAAAGCCCAGGCGTGGTGGCTCATGCCTGTAATCCCAGCACTTTGGGAGGCCAAGGCAGGCGGATTATGAGGTCAAGAGACAGAGACCATCCTGGCCAACATGGTGAAACTCCATCTCTACTAAAAATACAATTAGCTGGGCGTGGTGGCACGTGTCTATAGTCCCAGCTACTTGGGAGGCTGAAGCAGGAGAATGGCTTGAACCCAGAAGGCAGAGGTTGCAATGAGCTGAGATCATGCCACTGTACTCCAGCCTGGCGACAGAGCGAGACTCCGTCTCAAAGTAAATAAATAAATTAATTTTTTAAAAAGCATGAAAAACTAAAACGTCAAATAGTTCTTTGGCAGGGTGCAGTGGCTCACGCCCATAATCCCAGCACTTTTGGAGGCCGAGGCAGGCAGATCACCTAAGGTTAGGAGTTTGAGACCAGCCTGGCCAACATGGCAAAACCCCGTCTCTACTAAAAATACAAAAAATAGCTGGGCATGGTAGTGTGTGCCTGTAATCCCAGCTACTTGGGAGGCTGAGGCAGGAGAATAGCTTGAATGCGGGAGGTGAAAGTTGCAATGGGCTGAGGTTGTGCCACTGTACTCCAGCCTGGGAGACAGAGTGAGACTCCATATCCAAAAAAAGGGAAAACCTATCATTTTTATTTAAATTGAAGTATAACCTACACAGAAAAATGTACACATAAGTGTCCAACAAATTTTTACATATGTATATACCTTTGTAACAACCACCTAGATCTAGATAGGAAACAGTTTAAGAACTGAGTCAATATTCATGCCTTGCCTATCTAACCACCACTATTCTAACATTTGCAACCATGTGTTAGTTGTGCCTTCTGACTTCTATCATTCAACACTGTGAGACTCATTCAGGTTGTTTATGAATTACAGTTCTTTTTCAGTGCTGTAAAGTATTTCATCATATTATTGTAACACAATTCATGTATTCATCTGTTTGTTTTTAGCTATTACAAATAAGAGTGCTAAGATAATTCTTACACAAAGATAGCAAGGTACACATAAATGATCATTTCTCTTGAGCATTCTCTTGAGTACCCAAGTGTAAAAGTGTTAGATTATAAGATATATATAGTTTTAGGCCGGGCGCGGTGGCTTAAGTCTGTAATCCCAGCACTTTGGGAGGCTGAGACGGGCGGATCACGAGGTGAGGAGATCAAGACCATCCTGGCTAGGCCGGGCGCGGTGGCTCAAGCCTGTAATCCCAGCACTTTGGGAGGCCGAGATGGGCGGATCACGAGGTCAGGAGATCGAGACCATCCTGGCTGACACGGTGAAACCCCGTCTCTACTAAAAAATACAAAAAAAAACTTAGCCGGGCGAGGTGGCGGGCGCCTGTAGTCCCAGCTACTCGGGAGGCTGAGGCAGGAGAATGGCGTAAACCCAGGAGGTGGAGCTTGCAGTGAGCTGAGATCCAGCCACTGCACTCCAGCCTGGGCGACAGAGCGAGACTCCGTCTCAAAAAAAAAAAAAAAAAAAAAAAAAGACCATCCTGGCTAACACGGTGAAACCCTGTCTCTACTAAAAAATACAAAAAACTAGCTGGGCGAGGTGGCGGATGCCTGTAGTCCCACCTACTCGGGAGGCTGAGGCAGGAGAATGGTGTAAACCCGGGAGGCAGAGCTTGCAGTGAGCTGAGATCTGGCCACTGCACTCCAGCCTGGGTGACAGAGCGAAACTCCCGTCTCAAAAAAAAAAAAAAAGATATATAAAGTTTTAATAGAAACTGCCTAACGTGGCCAGGTGCAATGGCTCAAGCCTGTAATCCTGACACTTTGGAAAGCTGAGGTGGGAGGATTACTCGAGGTCAGGAGTTCAAGACCAGCCTGGCCAATGTAGCGAAACCCGGTCTACTAAAAATACAAAAATTAGCCAGGTGTGGTGGTGCATGCCTGCAATCCCATCTACTCCAGGAGAATCGTTTGAACCCAGGAGGCGGAGTTTGCTGCAGCGAGCCGAGGTCGTGCCACTGCACTCCAGCCTGGGTGACAGAGGAAGGCTCCGTCTCAAAAAAAAAAAAAAGAAGGGAGGGAGGGGAGGGAAGGAGGGAAGAAAGAAGGAAGGAAGGAGGGAGGGAAGCAGGGACGGAGGGAAGGAGAGAAAGAGGGAAGGGGGAAGGGAGGAAAGGAGGGAGGAAAGAAGAAGGAAAGAAGGAAGGAAGGGAGAGGAGAGAGAGAGAGAGAAAGGGCGAGCCTAACATTTCCCAAGGTTATTGGACAAATTACACTCCCATGAGTAATTAAGAGAACTCCAGGTACTCTACATCTTTGTCAGTAATAATTCGTATTGTTAGTACTTTTTAAATTTTAGCAATTCTAGTGTTTTCTTCACATTTTGGGGGGTATTTTGATATCTTCTTTTGTGAAGTATCTGTTTAAGTCTTTTGCTTTTTTTTTTCTTTTTTTGAGACGGACTCTTGCTCTGTTGCCCAGGCTAGAGTGCAATGGTGTGATCTCAGCTCACCACATTCTCCGCCTCTCAAGTTCAAGCGATTCTCCCACCTCAGCCTCCCAAGTAGTTGGGACTGTAGGCACATGCTACCATGCCTGGTTAATTTTGGTATTTTTAGTAAACATGGGTTTTGCCATGTTATCTAGGCTGGTCTTGAACTCCTGACCTCAAGTGACCCTCCCGCCTCGGCTTCCCAAAGTGCTGGGATTACAAGTGTCAGCCACCACGCCTGGCCTTTCGCTCATTTTTTAAAACAGAGTTTATTTATGTATTTATGTATTTATTTTTGAGACAGGGTCTCGCTCTGTCACCCAGCCTGAAGTGCAGTGCCAGGATCTTGGCTCACTGCAACCCCCCTCCCAGGTTCAAGAGATTCTCATGCCTCCTGAGTAGCTGGGATTACAGGCACGCACCACGACTCCCGGCTAATTTTTGTATTTTTAGTAGAGACAAGATTTCACCATGTTGGTCAGGCTGGTCAGGAACTCCTGGCCTTAAGTGATAACACCCCCTCAGCCTCCCAAAGTGCTGGGGTTACAGACTAAAATAGAGTTTATTTTTTAGAGCAGTTTAAATGTACAGCAAAATTGAGTAGAAAGTACAGATTTCTTAATTGGGCAGTCTTCCCACTATCAACATCCCACACAAGAGTGGTGCATTTATTCCAACGGATGAACATATATTGACACATCATCATCTAAAGTCCACAGTTTACCTAACAGTACACTTTCAGTACTGTACATTCTGTGGGTTTCGGCAAATGAATAATAGTATGTATCCACCATTATTATATCATAAAGAATAGTTTCACCGCCCTAAAAATCCTGTGTTCCGCCTATTAATTTACCCTCCTTCCCAACCCCTGGCATCTCTGATCCTTTTATTGTCTCCATAGTTTTTTGCCTTTTCCAGAATGCCATGAAGTTGGAATCACACAGTATATAGCCTTTTCATAATGGCTTCTTTCACCTAGTAACATGCATTTAAGGTTCCTCCATGTATTCTCATGGTTGATAGCTCATTTTAGTGTGGAATAACATAGAATTTTACAGAGATACCACAGTTTATTTATTCCTTCCCCTACTGGAGAACACCTTGGTTGCTTCCACATTTTGATAAACTATGAATAAAGCTGCTCTAAACATCTCTGTGCAAGTTTTGCTCCTTTTTTAAACAGTGTATTTAGTCAGAGTTCTCCACAGAGAACTAACAGAATATAGATACATAGAAACAGATTTATTATGAGGGACGGGCTCACGCAATTATGGAGGCTAGAAAGTCCCACAATCTGCTATGTGCAAGCTGAAGGCCAACAGAGCTAACAGTGTTAAATCTCAGGCTGAGTGAGAAGGCCTGAGGGAGGGCCTGAGGGATATCCCAGCTCAAGCAGAGTACAGATTTGCTCTCTCTTTGTCTTTTATTCTCTTCAGGCCCTCAAGGGATTGGTGATGCCTTTCTTCAGTCTATAGATTCAAATGCTAATCTCTTCCAGAAACACCCTCACAAATACAAAGCAGTAGTGATGTTTTACCAGCTATCTGGGCATCCCTCAGACCAGTCTAGTTGATATATAAAATTAACCACCACAGATGTTTTTTGTTTTGTTTTGAGACAGAGTTTCACTCTTGTTGCCCAGGCTGGAGTGCAATGGCACGATCTCCGCTCACCACAACCTCCACCTCCTGGGTTCAAGAGATTCTCCTGCCTCAGGCTCCCAAGTAGCTGGGATTACAGGTACGCGCCACCACACCCAGCTAGTTTTTTGTATTTTTAGTAGAGATGGGGTTTGGCCATGTTGGCCGGTCTGGTCTTGAACTCCCAACCTCAGGTGATCCACCTGCCTCAGTCTCCCAAAGTGCTGGGATTACAGGCGTGAGCCACTGTGCCTGGCTCACAGATGTTTTTTTCAAATTATTATTTGAAAAATTATCCTGATTTGCCAGGAAAAGATGTTTCTTAAGTCTAGGCTAAAGAATACAGAGCACTGGCTAGAAAAACACAGATGGAATGAGTTAAATCATATAGAGTAAGAAGGGAAGACTGGATAGAAAGCTCAGGAAAGACTAATACTTGTAGAACAAACAGAAAAAAATAAAAGACACTGTAAGATTCAATGAATCAGTATCTTTCTTTTCAAAGGTTTAGCCTGTTAACTTCCTTGTCCTTTGTTCTCAAACTCAACTTTCTCTTTCTACATGCCTCCTTGCCCCTACTTACTGTAAACAACCTACCCCCTTCCTGTCAGATCTAATCAATAACTCACATCTGTTCCCTTGGTTACCTGCACCCATTGTTCCCCCGAAACTGCACATCTCACCACTGTACCTCATGTCCCCCTTCCTTTCCATATTTAGAAAAATATTTGCAAGTAGCCAATGGGGTCAGCTCAGACTGTGCGGTCCGACCCCAGCCTATGGGGGAGTGACACAGAGGTAAGGACTACACATCAGAGATATAAAAACAACAACAACAACAAAAACCTCCTCTCTTTTGTTCTGTGTGCTTTTGTGATCTTGATTGACGTGGGTGGCACCCTTCTGCAATAGTAAATTGCCTTGCTGAGAAAACTTTTGCCTGAGTGCTGGTTCCACTTTGCAGCACTGAGCATTTATTCCTGGAGCATTTTTATATCCAACAGACACTAACCAAAAAAAGATCAAAATAGCAGTAGAAAAATAAGAGTGGTATTATCACCAAAAAAAAGAGAAAAATTTGAGAAAGGATTTGAGAAAGGTAACGGTCCTTGTTAAACACAGAAGGGAGGTGACATAGATGGTGGACTCCTGCTGCTACCCCTTCCTCCAAACTTCTTCACAGTGCTCTCTGGAACTTGTTTGTCTATAAACATCCCCCAACTCCATATCTTATCTTCAACAGATTCACTCACTACTGAACTCCCCTAGCTTACTTCCCTCCCTTGATGAAACTTGGCTTCCCTTTAGAATACTGCTTCTCCTACAGCCCACAGCCTTCTTAAAGGGTTTCTGCTTGCTTATTCTCTTACATTTTACTTCAGTGCTGTTTCCTGTCAACTATTTTTCTAAGATCTTTTAAAAGCTCTTGCTCAAAAGCAAAACTACCCAAAGTACAGACAATATTCTATTTCTTAACCTGGGTGGTCATTATATGGATATTTGCTTTGTGACAATTTATTGAGCTGTAATTTATGTTTGTACTTTTTTCTGTGTTACACTTCAAAATAAATAAGATTTTTTAAAAAATTGCTAAGAATCAGGCTGCATTTTGTTTTCTAGGTTCCTTATGAATCAATGAAAATGTGTGTGTGTGTGTGTATTCAACTCCTAGAAATGTTATGAAGATGGTATAGGCTTATATTCTAGACTATCTGCTCTAGCATACACTATAAGAAATAGCAAATTAATTTTGGTTGGCAGCTGGTAGAAGAGAAACCTAGATAAATATTGGAAATAGACTTTCTTTTTCTTCTATCAACACTGTGAAAATATATAATAGTATGCAGCTCAACTAAAATTTACAGCAGTCAAATTGAAGATAATATAAAATAATACTGTCTTCAACTAATGTAATATCTGTTTTTGAGATAGTTATAATAAAAAGTTATCAGCAGTAAATAGTTTCATAATAACTCTGTTAGCAATAATGACAATGTTGTCACTACATTTGAGATGCCAAAAATTTACAGTTACAAAGGTATGATGGGGCTTATTTTTAGAACGTCTTTGAGAACTATTCAAGGAAATGGCCATTTAACTATATTTTCATTATGAAAGATGAGTTTGACTCATTTTATAGTTGGGGAAAATATCTAAGAAGATTAACAGAATATTCTTAGTTATGTGGTTGGCTAAATCATCATTAGAATAACGTTTACTATTCTCAGAATACTAAGAGATAAGGCAAACTATATCACTGCAACACAGATGACAGTCCACATTTTAAGGCCAAATGATGGAAAATAAAAATAAGGACTATGATACTGAATGTTGCCAACACAAAATGATAAATGTTTGAGATGATGGATATGCTGACTACCATGATCTGAGTACTATATATTATATGTATTGCAACATCATGATGTATCCATAAATATGTACAATTATTATGCGTTAAATTAAAAAAGGAATATGAACTCATTGTTCTCCCTACCACTCAGAGGAAGACAATTATTACCCAATTAGTGCTTTTTTTTGGGGGAGGGGGGAAGACAGAGTCTCACTCTTCTGTCACCCAAGCTGGAGTGCAGTGGCATGATCATTGCTCACTGCAGCCTCAAACTCCTGGGCTCGAGTGATCCTCCTGCCTTAGCCACCTGAGTAGCTGGGACTACAGGCATGCACTACCATGCCTGGCTGTTTTTTCAAATTTTTTTAGAGACGAGGTCTCACTATATTGCCCAGGCTAGCCTCAAACTTCTGAGCTCAGGCAATTCTCCTGTCTCAGCCTCCCAAAGCACTGGCATGAGCCACTGTGCCCAGACCATATAACTGATTTAGTTTGAACCCTGCTATGGTGTGAATATGGCTTGTCCCCACCAAAACAACAACAAAAACAAAAACTGTTCTAAAAATAAAAGCTGGTTTAAAATAAATAAATAGGCTGGGCGCAGTGGCTTACGCCTGTAATCCCAGCACTTTGGGAGGCCAAGGTGGGCAGATCACATGAGGTCAGGAATTCCAGACCAGCCTGGCCAACGTGGTGAAACTCCATCTCTACTAAAAATACAAAATTAGCCGGGCATGGTGGCGCATGCCTGTAATCCTATCTACTTGGGAGGCTGAGGCAGGAGAATCACTTGAACTCAGGAGGCGGAGGTTACAGTGAACAGAGATCACTCCATTGCACTCCAGTCTGGGCAATAAGAGTGAGACTCCGTCTCAAAAAACAAAAAAAGTAAATGAATAAATGAGGATTATGAACTAAAAAAGAGAGAAAAAAAAGTATTCAGTTGAAAATTACCGTCCTGCAGTTGTGGTGGCTCACGTCTATAATCTCAGCACTATGGGAAGCTGAGGCAAGAGAATCACTTGAGGCCTACAGTTCAAGACCAGCCTGGGCAACATACTGAAACCCCTTCTCCACAGAAATTTCTTAAAAATTAGCCAGGCAGTCAGGCAGCCAGGCGTGGTGGCTCACACCTGTAATCCCAGAACTTTGGGAGGTTGAGGCAGGCAGATCAGCCTGAGGTCAGGAGTCTGAGACCAGCCTGGCCAACATGGTGAAACCTCGTCTCTAAAAAAATTAGCCGGGCATGATGGCAGGTGCCTGTAATTCCAGCTACTTGGGAGGCTGACGTGGGAGAATCACTTGACTCCAGTAGGCGGAGGTTGCAGTGAGCCGAGATCATGCCATGGCACTCCAGCGTGGGCGACAGAGCAAGACTCCATCTCAAAAAAAAAAAAAAAAATTAGCCAGGCATGGTGGCACATGCCTGTAGTCCTACCTACTCACGAGGCTGAGGGAGGAAGATCTCTTGAACCCAGGAGTTTGAGATTACAATGAGCTATGAGTGCACCATTATACTCTAATCTGGACAACAGAGCAAGACCCTGGCTCTAACAAAAAAATAAAATAAAAATTAAAGAATAAAGTTATTGTCCTTTATTTTGAGACTATGTCCTTCCTATGCTTATGGTGTAAACGTTACTTTCCTTTTATCATATAGGGACAGTAGATGAATGTTGTTTGTTTTCATTTTGTTTTTTTGAGATGGAGTTTCACCCTTATTGCCCAGTCTAGAGAGAAATGGCACGATCTCGGCTCACTGCAACCTCTGCCTCCCGGGTTCAAGCGATTCTCCTGCCTCAGCCTCCTGAATAGCTGGAATTGCAGGCATGAGCCACCATGCCCGGCTACAGCTTTTTTTTTTTTTAATGTCCTTACTTGTCACAATGTTTAGTTGTCAACCCTACATCAACCCACTATCCTACTTTTTTTTTTGACAGAGTCTCTCTCTGTCACCCAGGTTGGAGTGCAATGGCATGATCTCAGCTTGCTGCAACTTCTGCCTCCTGGGTTCAAGCGATTCTCATGCCTCAGCTTCCCAAGTAGCCAGGATTACAGGCGCGCACCACCATGACCAGCTAATTTTGTATTTTTAGTAAAGACAGGGTTTCACAATGTTGGCCAGGCTGGTCTCGAACACCTGACTTCAGGTTATCTACCTGCCTCGGCCTCCCAAAGTGCTGGGATTATAGCTGTTAGCCACTGCACCTGGCCCCTATACTACCTTTTGAAAATTAAACTTTGAAATTCAAGTCTAGGGACCACTGCTGTCCTTCACATCAGTCTATTTGATACTTAAGTCAAAACACTTTACCATACTATAAAACAAAATACAATATTCAATCTGTGGGTACAATTTACTGGTAGTGATTTAGAATTAATGTTCTATACTGTTCATGCAAAATTAAGTACACTGCTACTCCCAGTACCAGCACAGGATCGGACATACGTCATTTTTTCAGTCCACAAGCGAATAAATCTCATGACCTATATCACATCTCTCAACAAAAACAAAAACTAGTAAGAGGTCCATGAACACAGCCTAATCAAACTTGGCAAAAATTCTTTCAAGTTAATGCAATTTAGATATAAAATTAAACTTCTGAAGGACATTTTTAGATGTTATCTTCAAAAGAAGTTAGAGACAGAGGTCATATTCATATTTGAACTAAAGGCTGACACTTTCATGTGAGAATCTCTGAAATATAACCCCACAGTGACTGACAGAATATTTTAAGCAGCCACATGCAGATGAATTAAGTACTGAGGCATAAATTTTAAAACAATCTTTTGAAAACACTATTCAAATATCTTAAGTGATCCTGGGCTGGACATCAGTAGAAGCAAATAAAGTACTTGGAAGTCAACAATGACTAAAAATGTTACCCTTAGGCCCAAGGAAATGATGAAAAATCACTATAAAGTTGATGTTGATAAGTTGTGTAATAGTTACTGTCCCTTGCATATTATATGTATAAAAAATTGCCAGGCCAGGCACAGAGGCTCATACCTGTAATCTCAGCATTTTGGGAAGCTGAAGCAGGAGAACTGTTTGAGCCAGTAGTTCAAGACCACCCTGGGCAACATAACAAGACCCCATCTCTACTAAAGATTTAAAAAATTAGCTAGGCACAGTGGTACACACCTGTAGTCCCAGTTACTCAGGAGGCTGAGGCAGAAGGATCGCCTGAGCCCAGGAATTTGAGGTTACAATGAGCTATTAGTGCGTCACTGTACTCCACTCTGGGTGACAGAGTGAAACTGTCTCAAAACACAACATGACACACAAAAAAACTGTTTTACTGGAAGAACTCAGTAAATTATGCCTTTCTTCAAGGAGAAAGATGTTTAGTTTTTGAAAGCTGGTAAGGGTATTTACTGAAACATTATGGTGAAAGAGAAAATCCAAAGGCAAGCTAAATGACCATCAACAGGGAAATGGTTAAAATAAATTCAATAAATTAAATATGCCCATTCTAAGCTTATAGCCATTAAAACTACAAAGATACAGCTATACACGAAACAATTTTCATAATAAAATGCTGAATGAAAAAAGTTACAAACACGTATATGTAATTCCATTAAAAATAACTAAAAACCAATAAAGCGGTGAAATAGATGAAAAATTTGAAAACAAACCAAAACTTAACACTTACTGTATCTGAGGGCTTGGTGGTGAGACCCTCCACTTTTATTATACGCTTATGCACTCCTGTATTGTTTGTATGTTGTTGTTTTTTTCCCAGTAGGATATATGTACCACTTTTGTTTTTTTGTTTTTTTGTTTGTTTGTTTAGAGACAAGGTCTCATTCTGTCACTCAGGCTGGAGTGCAATGGCACCATCAGAGTTCACTGCAGCCCTAAGCTACCAGGCTCAAGTGATCCTCCTGCTTCAGCCTCCCAAGTAGCTAGGACTATAGGCATATCATCACATCTGGCATCACATCCGGCACATTTCATAATTTTTGGTAGAGATGGGGTCTCACTATGTTGCCCAGGCTGGTCTCAAACTCCTGGCTTCAAGTGATTCTCCCAGCTTAGTCCCCCAAATTGCTGGGATTACAGGCGTGAGCCACCATACCCAGGTAACTTTTGTAATTTTTCAAGACCAGTAACATTTTCTAAATTAAATAACTGACATCTAAAAAGTAAAAACATAAAAATTATTCTAATTTGGACAATCTAAGTAAATAATAAACGTTAGCAATATATAAACTTTGGGAACCCTTACAGGCTATACTAATATTTCTCAGACCTTCATACTTGCTTTATGAGTTTTGTCATATCTGGATGCTCTTAATGTTTTAATTTAAATTAAACTCTTTTTTTCTTTCTTTCTTTCTTTCTTTTTTTTTTTTATTTGAGACAGAGCCTTGCTCTGTTGCCCAGACTGGAGTGCAGTGGCACGATAACAGCTAACTGCAACCTCTACCTCCTGGGGTCAAGCGATTCTTGAGCCTCAGCCTCCCGAGTAGCTAGGATTACAGGTGCAGACTACCATGCCCAGCTAATTTTTGTATTTTTAGTAGAGACAGGGTTTCACCACGCTGGTCAGGCTGGTCTCGAACTGCCTGGTGATCGAGGTGATCCACCTACCTTGGCCTCCCAAAGTGCTGGGATTACAGGCATGTGCCACCGTGCCCAGTCTTAAATAAACTCATTTTTAAAAAATTAAATAAACTTAGCCTCTTGCCAAGCAATAATATTTAAGCAATCAAAGTTTGTTCCAGGATATACTTTAAAGTACTTAACTATACATTGTACTCCCTATCTGAGCCAAAACAGACAGAAAAGGATATCCTGACTAAAATAAATACAAAGTTGATTCTTGTTCCACCTAAAATCATCTCTTTAGGAAAGCAGTTTACCCTCCTGCCAGTACACATTATACAATTGTCCTTCAGTATCCACAGGGGATTGGTTCCAGGAACCCTGTGGATACCAAAATCTATAGATACTCAAGTGCCTTATATAAAATGGCATAGAAACAAGTCCTAGCTAGAGCAATCAGGCAAGAGAAAGAAATAAAGGACATCCAAATAGGAAAGGAAGAAGTCAAATTATCCTTGTTTACAGACGATGTAATCTTGTACTTGGAAAAATCTAAAGACTGTACCAAAAAACTATTAGAACTGATAAATTCAGTAAAGTTGCATGATGCAAAGTCAACATCCAAAACTCAGTAGCATTTCTATATGCCAACAGTGAACAATCTGAAAAAGAAATCAAAAAATGAATCCCATTTACAATAGCCACAAATAAAATTAAATACCTAGGAATTAACCAAAGTGAAATCAAAGTGAAAGATATCTACAATGAAAACTATAAGATACTGATGAAAGAAATTTAAGAGGGCCAGGGTGGTGGCTCATGCCTGTAATCCCAGCACCTTGGGAGGCCAAAGCAGGAGGCTCACTTGAGCTCAGGAGTTCGAGACCAGCCTGGATAACAAAGTGAGACCCACCTCTACAAAAAAAACGAAAAATTAAGGGCTAGATGTGATGGCTCACACCTGTAATCCCAGCACTTTGGGAGGCAGAGGCAGAGGCAGGAGGGTCACTTGAGGCCAGGAGTTCGAGACCAGCTTGTATTTTTGTACTAAAAAACACAAAATTTGCCGGGTGTGGTGGTGCACACCTGTAATTCCAGCTACTTGGGAAGTCAAGGTACAAGAGTTGCTTGAACCTGGGAGGCAGAGGTTGGAGTAAGCTGAGATAGCACCACTGCACCCCAGACTCCAGCCTGGGCGACAGAGTGGGACTTCGTCTCAAAAAAAATTAGCCAGGCATGATGGCACGCACCTGTAGTCCCAACTACATGGGAGGCTGAGGCAGGAGGGCCGCCTGAGCCCATGAGCTGTGATCATGCCACTGCACTCCAGCCTGGATGATAGAGCAAAACCCTGCCTCAAAAAAAAAAAAAAAATTAAAGGGGGCACACACACGGAAAAAATATTCCATGTTCATGAACTGGAAGAGTCAATATTGTTAAAAGGTTCATACTACCCAAAGCAATCTACAGATTCAATGAAATGTCTATCAAAATGTCTAACAAAATATCAATGACATCCTTCACAGAAATAGAAAACATAATCCTAAAAATTATATGGAACCACAAAAGACCCACGATAGCCAAAGCTATCCTGAGCAAAAAGAAAAAAAAACTGGACTTCAAATTATACTACAGGGCTATAGTAACCAAGACAGCATGGTCCTAGCATAAAAACAGACACATAGACCAATGAAACAGAGTAGAAAACCCAGAAATCAATCCATACATCTACAGTAAACTCATTTTTAACAAACATGCCAAGAACATACATTGGGAAAAGACAGTCTCTTCAAAAAATGGTGCTAGGAAAACTGGATATCCACATACAGAAGAATGAAACTACAACCCATCTCTTGCCATATACAAAAATTAAATCAAAATGGATTAAAGACTTAAATCTAAGACCTCAAACTATGAAACTACTACAAGAAAACATTGGGGGAAACTCTCCAGGACATTGGTCTGGGCAATGATTTCTTGAATGGCAGCCCACATGGGGTATTAGGCAATCAAAGCAAAAAAGGATAAATGAGATCACACCAAGTCAAAAAGCTTCTGTATAGCAAAGGAAACAATCAACAAAGTGAAGAGACAACCCATAGAATGGAAAAAAAATACTTGCAAACTATTCATCTGACAAGGGTTTAATAACCAGAATACGGCCGGGCGCGGTGGCTCAAGCCTGTAATCCCAGCACTTTTGGGAGGCCGAGGCGGGTGGATCACGAGGTCAGGAGATCGAGACCATCCTGGCTAACATGGTGAAACCCCGTCTCTACTAAAAATACAAAAAACTAGCCGGGCGTGGTGGCGGGCGCCTGTAGTCCCAGCTACTCGGAGGCTGAGGCGGGAGAATGGCGTGAACCCGGGAGGTGGAGCTTGCAGTGAGCCGAGATCGCGCCACTGCACTCCAGCCTGGGCCACACAGCGAGACTCCGTCTCAAAAAAAAAAAAAAAAAAAAACCAGAATACATAATTAGCTCAAACAATTCAATAGGAAATAAATTGAATAATCTAATTCAAAAATGGCCAAAAGATCTGAACAGACATTTCTCAAAAGAAGACTTACAAATGGCAAACAGGTATATAAAAAAAGTGCTCCCATCATCAGAGAAATGCAAATCAAAACTACAATGAGATACTATCTCACACCAGTTAAAATGGCTTATACTCAAAAGAGAGACAATAATTAATGTTGGCAAGGATATGGAGAAAAGGGATCCTCATACCCTGTTGGTGGGATTGTAAATTTGCACAACCACTATAGAGAATGGTTTGGAGGTTCCTCAAAAAACTAAAAATAGAGCTACCATATGACTCATCAATCTCACTGGTAGGTATAGACCCAAAAGAAAGGAAATCAGTATATTGAAGCGATATCTGCACTGCCATGTTTGTTGTAGAGCTATTCACAACAGCCAGGACTTGGAAGCAATTAAATAAATGTCTATCAACAGACAAATAGATAAAGAAAACGTGATACATATGCATAATGGAGTACTATTCAGCCATTAAAAAGAATAGGATCCTGTCATTTGAAAATAACATGAATGGAACTGGAGGATATTATGTTAAGTGAAATAAGCCAGGCAGAAAAAGACAAACTTCACATATTCTCACTTACTATGGGACCTCAAAATTAAAACAACTTAACTCATGCAGATAAGAGTATAAGGATGGTTGGCCGGGCACAGTGGCTCACACCTGTAATCCCAGCACTTTGGGAGGCCAAGGAAGGTGGATCACGAGGTCAGGCGTTCAAGATCAGCCTGGCCAAGATGGTGAAACCTCGTCTCTACTAAAAATTCAAAAAATTAGCTGGGCGTGATGGTGGGTGCCTGTAATCTCAGCTACTCAGGAGGCTGAGGCAGAGAATTGCTTGAACTCGGGAGGCGGAGACTGCAGAGTGAAACTCTGTCTCAAAAAAAAGAGTATAAGGATGGTTACCAGCAGTCTGGCCAACATGGCATAACCCTGTCTCTACTAAAAATACAAAAATTAGGCTGGGTACGGTGGCTCACACCTGTAATCCCAGCAGTTTGGGAGGCTGAGGCGGGCAGATCACCTGAGGTTGGGAGTTCAAGACCAGTCTGGCCAACATAGTGAAACCCCATCTCTACTAAAAATATAAAAATTAGCCAGGCGTGGTGGTGGGTGCCTGTAACCCCAGCTACTTGGGAGGCTGAGGCAGGAGAATCACTTGAACCCAGGAGGTAGAGATTGCAGTGAGACCAGATCACACCACTGCACTCCAGCCCGGGTGATAGAGCAAGACTCCATCTCAAAAACAAACAAAAAAAACCCAGAAGGATGGTTATCAGATGCTGCAAAGGACAGTGGGCAGGGGAGGTGGAGTAGGGATGGTTAATGCATACAAAAATACAGTTAGAATGAATAAGACCTAGAATTTGATAGCATCACAGGATGACAATAGTCAACAATAATTTATTGTACATTAAAAAATAACTAAAAGTAAAAAAAAAAAAAAAAAAAAAAACAAAAAAACTAAAAGTATAATTGGATTGTTTGTAACACAAAGAAAGGAAAAATGCTTGAGGTGGATACCCCATTTACCTTGATGTGATTATTACACATTATATGCCTGTATTAAAATATCTCACGTACCCCCTAAATACATACACATACTATGTACCCACAAAAATAAAAATAAAGATAAAATGGGCCAGGCGCGGTGGCTCACACCTGTAATCCCAGCACTTTGGGAGGCTCAGGTGGTGGATCACCTGAGGTCAAGAGTTCAAGACAGCCTGGACAACATGGTGAAACCCTGTCTCTCCTAAAAATTAAAAATAAGCAGGTCATGGTGGTGGACTCCTGTAATCCCAGCTACTCGGAAGGCTGAAGCAGGAGAATCACTTGAACCTGGAAGGTGGAGGTTGCCGTGAGCCGAGATCGTGCCATTGCACGCCAGCCTGGGAAACAAGAGAAAAACTCCATCTCAAAAAAAAAAAAAAAAAGATAAAATGATATAGTATTTCCATATAACCTATACACATCCTCTCATATACTTGAAGTCATCTGTAGATTACTTAGAATACCTAATATAATGGAAACAGTTGTCTATTGTTTTATTTGTATTGTTTCTTGTTGTCATATTGTTACTTTATCATTGTTTTTTCAAATATTTTCTATCTGCGGATACAGAACCTATGAATCCAGAAGGCCGACTGTATATCAAATCAGTATTTACTAGTATGTAAGAAATCCATTTCAAAAAGTAACTAAGGGAGGAGGGGGAAAAAAATTAATAAAGTATCTTAGAGCTATGATAGCCTCACCGCACTCCAATTTGGCAACAAAGTAAGAAAGACTCTGTCTCTAAAAAAAATAAAATATCTTAAAGGTTTAAAAAGATCTTAGTTATACTGCTTTATATACATTAATATGTATATTACAATGTATGTTTTTTCAATCATGGAGACTTAATTTAACTTTCCTGTTTAACTTGTCTGACTGTTTACATTTTAACCGCAACCAACTCACACTAGTCAACTCCAGCTGTATAAATTATCTGTTAAATGATATCTCCCGGTGGAGTGGGAGCAGAAAAAAAATCTTTTTAATGATATCAAACATTTACACAAAACAATTTATTTGCTAAAAATGACTTGCAGATTGACTGGCTGACAATAACTTCAGTATCATAAAATGAAGGAATTGTTTCAGAGGTGGCATGTTCTGGTCCCTGAAACAGCAGCCCTGAGTGCTCTCCCAGCTGTCATCTTTTTCATTTTACTAGCCACTCTGAAGATTTTGAGAAGAGCCATGTAATTAAGAAACCTATTTGCAACTTAATATAACAAATGATTTATATCCCTAATGAATATAAAGTACTTGCAAATAAAGAAACGAATGATCAAAAGCCCAATGGAAAAATAGGCATAGTACATGAGTAGGCATTTTACAAGTAGAAATACAGATGGAAAATAAAATGTGAAAAATGTCGAACAGTAATCAAATAAATGTTAACTAAAACTGTTATCACCTTTTCTCCATCATCAGTGGTTATCTTCAAAGGGTAGGATTACAGGGTCTTTTTTTGTTGTTGCTTATCTAAATTGTGTAATTTCTATCAATAGTATCTAATAAGTATATAAAAGAATAGTTCAGTAGCTGGGCGGTAATTACCACTTCAAAGAACAGTGATACAGTAATAACTCATCACCAACTCATCACCAGGATGGCCCAAGAAAACAAACCCATGGAAAATGAAGTGTATCATCACTTCAAAACCTACTATAGGCCGGGCATGGTGGCTCACACCTGTAATCCCAGCACTTTGGAAGGCTAAGGCAGGTGGATCAACTGAGATCAGGAGTTCAAGACCAGCCTGGCCAACATGGTGAAACTCTGTCTCTACTAAAAATACAAAATTAGCTGGGCGTGGTGGCATACACCTGTAATCCCAGCTACTCGGGACATTGAGGCAGGAGAATCGCTTGAACCCGGGAGGCAGAGGTTGCAGTGAGCCGAGATCACGCCACTGCATTGCAGCCTGGGCAACAAGAGTGAAACTCCATCTCAAAAAAAACAAAACAAAACAAAACAAAATCCTACTACATACCATGCTCTTTTCTCTCTTTCAGGCTGTTTTCTTTGTCTAGTTCTTTCCTCATATCGATAAATTTGCCAGTTCCCCATGTCTATTTCCTTTATGTTTATCAGGTCAACCCACTGCTAATCCTTTCACATAGCTGGTAAAGCCACCTTTGACAGTACCAGCTATCTTCCTGTATCTATCTTCTCGTAAGATGACTTTGATCATGTCACTTCTTTGCTCATTAAGTTTAAACTCTTTAAATGTGGCGCTCAAGTTCCTTCACAAAGGAGTCTGACCTGACTTCTGGACTTCTAAATTACTCCTATCCAGTAGGATTCCTAAACTCCAAGCTAATAGGCCTTCTCTACTGTCCTTTGAATAAGTAGAGGAGGCCCAACTGTTTCTATCTCATTCCTTATTCATCAAACACTATTTGGATGAAGATGCTGTCTTAGTAGTTTAAGATTGGGAGGATGAAGGATACAAAATGAAATATTTAGTATTAATATCCAATATAAGCTATGTGCTAAAGGAGTGGTAGACACTATTCATTGATGTATATTTTCCTTTTCCCTTTAACTGGTCACATATCAAAGAATAAAATGTTTATTTTACTTTTTTTTTTTTAAATACAGTGTCACACTATATTGCCCAGGCTGGTCTCAAACTCCTGGTCTCAAGGAGTCCTCTTGCCTCGGCCTTCACAAAGTGCTGGGCTGAGCCATGCACCTGGCCAAGAATAAAATTTTAGTACTTGTATTTGTTGAACTATGTCTTCTCAGGACATTAAATTTAGTTGTAATAATCTTTAACTTTTCAAAGAACAAACATACCTCTCTCACTATTGTTTGTATTTGTGTAAATTTTCAGGTTTTTTTTTTTTCCATTACTGATCTGTAGCTTAACAGAAATAATTTTCTACAGCAGTTCCATTTATTCCACAACTCTTAGGACATTCAGTTACAGTTAAAAGAGCAAGAACTTTGCAATGACAAAGGCCAAGATTAGCATTCTGAATTCTATGCCCCACCCCTGTTTTTTCAGCAGTGTGACTTTAAGAAAATTGTGACCTCTCCAAATTTCTTTCCCCTAACTCTAACACGGGGATAATAATACCTACTTCATAGGGTTATTGTAAACATTAAATGAGTAAGTGGAAACTACTTCATAGTCCTTGATATATACTAAGAACTCTACAAATAGAAATTATCAATACAATTATTACTATTCAACAGCAAGAGCACTACTGTCTAGAGTATCTGGTAACTCCGATTTTGAAAACCTGAGCGCAAGATAATGAGACTCACTGTAGCAGTTACCTAAATTCTGGTAGTACAAACTAAATAAGCACTGTCTACACTTTAATATGTCCCTTATTTTACTTGACCCCTCTAGAAAGCAAGTTATTATACGTATGATTATTTATCATGACAGAGCATAGAAATATATAAAATAACTGAAATGATATAATGTCTGGGATTTGCTTCAAAATAACCCAGGGTAGCCGGGTGCGGTGACCCCCGCCTGTAATCCCAACACTTCGGGAGGCCAAGGAGGGAGGATCGCTTAAGCCCAGGAATTCAAACACAGCCTGAGCAACATAAGGAGACCCCAGCTCTACAAAAGGGCGGGGCGGGGGAGAAGTTAGCCGGGCTTAGTGACGCCTGCCTGTAGTCCCAGCTAGCGGGGAGGCTGAGGCGTGAGGATCGCTGGGGCCCAGGAGGCGGAGACTGCAGTGGGTCGAGATCCCGCCACTGCACTTCAGCCTGGGTGACAGAGATCCTGTCTCAAAAACGCAAAATAACCCGGATTAGGGGAGCAAGGCTGCCCATGTATTGATAATTACTGAAACTGGGTAATGAGTACAGTGAATTCCTTATATCGTTTGTTCAATTTCTCACAGTTTGAAGATTTCCATAATAAAATGCTGTTGTTAATGCCCAAAGGCCGGCTTTGGGGCTTCCTGCAAACTCTGGTTATGGTCAGAAGATACACTGGTAAGTTTTAGGAGGCGAAAAGTGACACAGCAACCACGCGAAGCTGGTTAAACTTTCCGGCAGACCACCGAGCGCACTGTTCCTCTCGGACGCCGGCCTGAGTGCACCCGCGCAGTAGGGCTCCCGAGCCCGGGAAGGGCGCAGCCCCCAAGGGAGCCGCTGCGAAGGGCGGTCGCCCCAGGACCGCCGCCTGGCGGCTGGCGCGGGAAACGGGGGTCCGAAAGATGGACCGAAGGTCGGGGGAGGAGGCAAGAGGCATAGGGGTAGATAGGCGGGTGGGCGAGTCTCAGCCTTCAGGGCAAGTCAGCCGACTTCCCTCGGCTTCTCCGGAGCCCCGGACCCACGCGCCCTCAGCCGAGGCAGTCTCTGCCTCCCGGCCGCGGGGCAAACACCCAACCGGCCCAGGATCCCGCCGGTCTCCCTGCGTTCCCGAACCGAGCTCCTTCAGCTCCTGTCCTGATTCCAGGGCATCCCATGGCCGTCAGGCCTGGAGCCGACTTCATTACCCCATCGCCAACCGCTTTTCCGAGTTCCCACCCAACTCACCTCCGCCGCGCGGCAGCCAGCACCCGCTCCGGCTCCTCAGGCTTCCAGCTTGGCTGTCCCGTGGCATTGCTGCCAATCAGCCAATCCCCGCCCCAAGCCTGAGCCAGGCTGATCAATCAGCTGTTTCCTCAGGCTCGGAGGCGGGCACAAGAAACCCGGCGGAGGGCGCGGCAACCGCTCCGCAAGCCGGCTGCGGCGTTTCACAGTCGGTGTGCGCACGCGCCGAGCTCTGCGAGGGGGCGTGTGCTTTTGTGCGGACCTTGCTTTGTGCCTTCACTGTCCTGCCCTGGGAAGTGCTTTTGTCAGCTTCATGCTCTAGGGGTTTAGGGACACTCACATTCTAAATGTAGTCGCAGATGTGTATTACCTTGAAAGAGGCTGCGAGTCGTAAGCCTTTGTTAACCTAACATGTGGAGCCCATTTCACCGCACGCTGTAGGGACCTGTGTCCACCCGGCAGATATAATGCCTGTGCGGACCTCACATCAGGAGTGTTTCTCTTTAGGCAGAACAGGAGTGCGGGGATTACAAAGTGCCTCATGGATAAGTATTTTACTTTACCGTGTTCAGTTCTAGCGTCTGTTCAGTCCGATTCATTTGGGGAACGTGCTTTCTAAAGATTTGAATACTCTAGGACACTCTGGATTTCCAATAATTGTCGTGAAAATATGATTATTACATTTATAGCTAACTTATGCAGTATAGTAATGTGCGTAGGCTTGATGAAAGATTCCTATGTAGGGCAGGAAACCTGTCCGTATTTCTGTATGGCTGTTGCTGATTGGCTGTCTCTCTTACCCTCCGATTGCAATTGATCCCGGAGGTCGCTGGGCTGTCACTGGATCTCTGATGTTCTTGCCCTGGATGACACAAGTCTGTTCCTAGTGAGGGCTTTCCTCCTTCACCCAGAGCATTAACTCATTTACTCAACAAGGGCTTGTTGGGGGACCACTATGACAGCAGAAAGGTTGGTAAAAGCCTTGAGCCACGCCCTAAGTGAGCCTACATGATGACGAGGAGATAACACAAACTAAACAAAAGCACAAACTTAACATACGTGATCAAATGTTATAATGGAATTGAGGTGGGAGCCTCGGCGCCTCCATAATGTCTCAGGGAATACTTGAGAAAATACTCAGAGAAGTGAGTGCTTGTCTGAGACTGGGTGCAAGAGTATGAGCTTTGGAGCTGAAAGGGTGGGAACGACAGTGGCTGTTCTGTCAAAGGGCACTCATTTCTTCCTCTGAGATCTTTCTGGAGGGTATTTACTGCTAAGCTAATGAAGCTTGTGTTTCAGGCACGCTAACTTTCGCTAGCCCTTTCCAAAGTCCATAGAGGAACTTTAGCATTGAGTTTACGTGATCATACGTTGTTTTTTTACTTATTTATTAAAAGGAAAATGTCTTAAAGCACCCCTCAAAGAGGTATTGGTTAAGACCTTTTTTTTTTTTTTTTCCATCCTCTCCAACTTCCCTTCTTTCATAATTCCTTTCTTGCTAGATACGCTGGAGTGGCCTTGGACATTTTGGGAATCTGGGTGGGGGAAAGAGAGTTGAATTGAACTTGGGCCTCTTCGTGATAAGTTACTGCTGGCTTTCCTGGTGCTGGACTGGCTTCAAGCAAGACATGCTCTGCCATCTCACTCAGTGCTATGATACAGGGATGTGTCCCTTGGCACCTGGCCCTAGAAGTATGTGGCTAGTGGAGGATAAAGTTTGAAGCCAGGCGCGGTGGTGCATGCCTGTAATCCCAGCAATTTGGGAGGCTGAGGCAGGTGGATCACTTGAGGTCAGGCGTTTGAGACCAGCCTGGCTAACATGGTGAAACCCCGTCTCCACCAAAAAATACAAAAAAGCTGAGTGTGGTGGCACGTGCTTGTAACTCCAGTTACTCAGGAGGCTGAGGCAGGAGGATTGCATGAACCCGGGAGGCAGAGGCTGCAGTCAGCGGAGATCGCACCACTGCCCTCCAGCCTGGGCGACCGAGCGAGACTCTGTCTCAAAAAAAAAGGGTGGGGGGAGGGGCTGGGCGCTGTGACTCACGCCTATAATTCCAGCACTTTGGGAGGCCGAAACGGGGAGATTATTTGAGGTCAGAAGTTCGAGACTAGCCTGACCAACATGGTGAAAACCCTGTCTCTGCTAAAAATACACACACACACACACACACACACACACACAAATTAGCCAGGCATAGTGGCGGGTGCCTGTCCCCAGCTACTCGGGAGGCTGGGGCAGGAGAATCGCTTGAACGCGGGAGGCGGAAGTTGCAATGAGCCGAGATCACGCCACTGCACTCTACACTCCAGTCTAGGTGACAGAGCAAGACTCTGCCTCAAAAAAAGAAAAAAAAAAGAGAGAGAGAGAGAAAGAGAGTTTGAAATGTACTAAACCGGAAGCTAATCTAGGGGAGATCTTCTGGTCATCGCGCTTCTAAAACTGTCAGCAGGATGCTTTGTTTTTTGTTTTTAATTAACTATTTTAGAATTATTTTAGATTTACAGAAAAGTTAGAGTACATAAAGTTCCTGTCTACTCCTCACCCAGTTTCCCTAGTGTTAACATCTTACATTACCATGATACACTTACAAAACTAAAGAGCCAGCCAGGCGTAGTGGCTCACGCCTGTAATCCTAACGCTTTGGGAGGCCAAACTGGGAGGATCATTTGAGCCCAAGAGTTCAAGACCAGCCTAGGCAAAAAAGCGAGACCCCATCTCTATTTTTTTTTTTTTTTTTTTTGAGACGGAGTCTCGCTCTGTCGCCCAGGCTGGAGTGCAGTGGCCGGATCTCAGCTCACTGCAAGCTCCGCCTCCCGGGTTCATGCCATTCTCCTGCCTCAGCCTCCCGAGTAGCTGGGACTACAGGCGCCCGCCACCTCGCCCGGCTAGTTTTTTGTATTTTTTAGTAGAGACGGGGTTTCACCATGTTAGCCAGGATGGTCTCGATCTTCTGACCTCGTGATCCGCCCGTCTCGGCCTCCCAAAGTGCTGGGATTACAGGCTTGAGCCACTGCGCCCGGCCCCTATCTCTATTTTTTTAAATAAATAAATAAATAAAAAGAAAAAACAAAACAACTGAAAAGCCAAATATTGGTACATTACTATTTACTAAACTCCAGACCTCATTTGGGTTTTAGTAAGGTTGTTTTTCTGTT
This sequence comes from Theropithecus gelada, assembly GCF_003255815.1. Lineage (NCBI taxonomy): Eukaryota > Metazoa > Chordata > Mammalia > Primates > Cercopithecidae > Theropithecus > Theropithecus gelada. Next base: position 67,890,388 of record NC_037676.1, on the reverse strand, counting down.
TCAGGATCTAATCTAAGATGCCACATTGCATTTAGCCATTAAGCCTCCTTAGTCTCCTCTGACCTGTGACCGTTTTTCGGTCTTTTCTTGTTTTTCATGACCTTGATATGACCATGACAGTTTTGAAGTCTGGTCAGGTATTTTGCAAAATGTCCCTCGATTTGTGTTTGTCTGATGTTTTTCTCATGATTAGACTGTGGTTATAGGGTTTGGGGAAAACATCACAAGATGAGATGACCTTCTCATCACATTATGTCAGAGGATACATGATATCACTCTACCTTATTACTGGTGAGGCTGACACATGGTAATATTTGCTAGTTACTCCACTATAAAGTTGTATTTTCCCACTTTCCATATTCCTTTCTTTGAAAACAAGTCACTAAATACTGCTCATACTCAAATGGAATGAGGATTAAGCTTCAACTTCTGGAGTGGACAATTGATAAACCTTATTTGAAATTCTGAAAGGAAGATTTGTCTTTCCTCATTTATTAATTTATATTTATATTCAATCATTTATTTATATAGACATATAGACTCTTGTATATTTATTTTATACTGTTACTCAATTGTTTCAGCTTTGGCCATTGGGAGTTCTTTTAACTAGGTTCATGTGTTCCTTTTGTTTTTTGATTATCTCCTTTTTTCTGGAACTATAAGACGCTCTGCGCTTATCTTGTATTTTTCCTTACCCAGCCCTAAAGTCAGCCATTTCTCCAAGAAGTCCTGGAATGGTATTTAGAAACCAAGATTTAGGTACTGGATGATCTCATTGCTACTGGGATATCACTTAATTTATTGTTTTATTTTATTTTTTATGGAGATGGGGCCTTGCTGTGTTGCTTAGGCTGGCCTCAAACTCCTGGACTCAACTGATCCTTTTGCTTGGCGTCCCAAAATGCTGGGATTACAGGTGTGAGCCACCATGCCAGGACCAGGATATTGTTGAATTTATCTTCTCTTACAAGATAGAGCTAGGAAATATATTACCACCTTGTTTTTTAATTCTTTGCTTACATCTCTATGATAGCCTCTAAGGTGACCCCCAATGATCCTTGCCGCCTGGTATTCATGCCCCTTGTGTAATCCCCTCTCCTTGAGCATCAACTTGCTTCTAATGAATAGAATACAGTAAGAATGAAAGGATGTCATTTCTAGGTTAGATTACAAAAAGATTGTGGCTTTCATCCTGTTTGCTCCTTCTAGCTCTCCTTCACTTGCTCTGAGGGAAGACAGTGTCATATGTGAGCTGCCCTAGGGAGAAGCCCATGTGGCAAGAAACTGAGGGAAGCCTCTGACCAACACTCAGCAAGGAACTGAGGCTCTCCTTCCATCAGCTATGAGAAACTGAGTCCTACTAATGGCCATGTGAGGTGAGCTTGGAAAAATAGCCTGTCTCACTCAACCCTTGAGATGACTGAAGCCCCAGCTGACCTCTTGATAGCAGCCTTTTGAGAGATCTGAGCCAGAGGCACCCAGCTAAGCTGCACATGGATGCCTGATGCACAGAAACTATAAGCTAGTAAATTATTACTGTGTTGACAACTTTTGTAGAAATGTATTAGGAAGTGATATACAGGACGGGCGTGGTGGTTCACACCTGTAATCACAGAACTTCGGGAGGCCAAGGCGGGAGGATTCCTTGAGCCCAGGAGTACAAGACTGTCCTGGGCAACACAGTGAAACCTCATCTCTAGAAAAAATATGCATAAGGGACGGGTGCGGTGGCTCATACTTGTAATCCCAGCACTTCGGGAGGCTGAGGCAGGTGGATCACTTGATGTCAAGAGTTCGAGACCAGCCTGGTCAACATAGTGAAACCCTGTCTCTGCTAAAAATACAAAAAAATTAGCCAGGCATGGTGGCAGGCACCTGTAATCCCAGCTACTTGGGAGGCTGAGGCGGGAGAGTCGCCTGAACCCAGGAGGCGGAGGTTGCAGTGAGCTGAGATCGCGCCATTGCACTCCAGCCCGGGTGACAGTGCAAGACACCGTCTCAAAAAAAAAAAAAAAAAAAGAAAGAAAAGAAAGAAGAAAAAACATACATAGGGTAGCCAGGTGTGGCGGTGTGTGTCTGTAGTCACAGCTACTCAAGAGGCTGAGGTGGGAGGATATCCTGAGCCTGGGGAGGTTGAGGCTGCTGTGAGCCCTAATCTCAACACTGCACTCCATCCTGGGTGACAGATGAGACTCTGTCTCAAAAATTAAATTAAGTTAAATAAATAAAATGAAATACAAAGGACACATTAGATAATTAACACAATTTATGTTTCCTCCACAAGATCAGTGACTCTTAAATTTCACATTGGAGCTGTTTAAAAGTATGTATGCCCAGGCCTCTACCTCTGCAGGTCTATTCAGCAGAATTATGATTGTTCTGCATAGCTAGCTTTGGAAACAAATGTGGAAGATTATAGGGCAATCCATTTGGGGATGTGAGAATAAAATAGAATACTTTTCTTTTTAGTGTATTTGATCCTAGAGTTCTTGACCCAAATTAAGGGCTCAGTTTTCCTGGCAGAATCTAGAACAACTGAAACTTCATCTGCCATTTGCAGTTTTTATTGAACAGAAGAGAAAGAAACAGAGCTCTCTTACTCACTGTATGGCCTTGAAAAAGTCCCTTATCTTTTTTGGGCCTCTAAATTCCGAGTAGGAAATTAAAGGATTATAAATGCCATTATTTACACAAATAGATTTGTTCATTGTTAGATGTATTAGACAAAAGAGAGGTGACCAAGGCTGATTGTGAGCTTCCTTCATCATAGATTTAACAAAATATCAGATTCCCATTAATGTTGGTAGACAATGAAGCTGTATACTGTAGTAGAAAGAATATGGGCTTCAGAGGCAGACAGACCCTTGTTGGAAATATGCCTCTGCCAATGACCAGCAGTGTGGTCTTGAGCAAGACAGCCTTCCAGGGTCTCAATTTCTTCCCTTTCACAGTGGCAATAGTAGACAGCTCAAAGAGAAGCCTTGAGGATCAATTATGTAACATCTGTCAAATGCTCAGGGGAGTGCCTGGTTTATCTCAAGGGCCCAATAAATAATAACCATGTAGGATATATAGTCAGCTTGGGTGGTTGTGATCCAGTGGTTAGTAAAGTAGGAACAGACCAATGTCTGTGTCAGCCTGTTTCTCACATAAGGCTTAATGACAGCCCCATTTGTTGAGACAAGGTGAATAATCTGCAAAGCTTACAAAGGATCTTTCCTGGAAGTTGAGACCCTTTTCCTCTAGTTGTGTTTTCCAGCCCCCCCCCCCCCACCAGCTCTAATTGCCTCCCTGGAGAAAATGTAACACACTGAAATAAGCTTCAGGAGGTTCTGCATTAGAATATAGGAATGGATGGTAAAAGATCACAGGGTAGGACGGTGAAGTGCTTTGAGACACAGTGAAGCTAGATGTGTCTGGGACAGGTTGGGCTACAGGAGAGCTGGTCAAGACCGGTTAGTGGGCCAACTTCATCTCACCTGAGGAAAGAGTCAGTGATGCATGCAGTGCCTATTGGCTTCAAAGCTCCTTTAATTAGTAATAAAAGCACATATTGGGCTGGGCGAGGTGGCTCACGCCTGTAATCCCAGCACTTTGGGAGGCCGAGGTGGGCAGATCACCTGAGGTCAGGAGTTTGAGACCAGCTTGGCCAATATGGTGAAACTCCATCCCTACTAAAAATATAAAAAAGGAGCCAGGTGTGGTGGTGCATGCCTGTAATCCCAGCTACTTGGGAGGTTGAGGCAGGAGAATCACTTGAATCCAGAATGCAGAGGTTGCAGTGAGCCATGATCATGCCACTGCACTCGAGTGCACTCCAGCCTGGGCAACAGAGCAGACTCCACCTCAAAGAAGAAGAAAAAAAAAAGCACATATTGTTGGGAAAAGATAATATTTTAATCTGCATTTATTATCTAAATCTCAATTGAATGAATGTTTTTACCATGGTGCCCAATGACAAATTGTTGAGCTATTTTGATTCAGTCATAGACTCTGGGGTATATTTGGTTATTCTGAGCCTTGAAACAGTTTAATTCTTCTTAGATCAGTGCATAGTGACCAGAAAAAAAACCTCTATATCCAAATAGGTTAAAAGATCACCTCCAGAGATTGTGACATTCTTTTCTATAAACCAGCTCTTGGGATTGACCCTGACCTATAGAGCTGTTTTTCTTTTTTTTGATACAGAGTCTCACTCTGTCGCCCAGGCTAGAGTGCAGTGGTGTGATCTCTGCTCACTGCAGCCTCTGCCACCCAGGTTAAAGTGATTCTCCTGCCTCAGCCTCCCGAGTAGCTGGGACTACAGGCGTACACCACCACGCCTGGCTAATTTTTATATTTTTAGCAGAGACTGGGTTTGGCCATTGTTGGCCAGGCTTGTCTGGAACTCCTGCCTTCAAGTGATCCACTCACCTTGGCCTCCCAAAGTGCTGAGATCACAGGCGTGAGCCACTGTGCCTGCCCAGCTGCTTTTTAAAACAAGTCAAATGTATCCATTTTTTTCTTGTTTAACTTTTGGGTTTCCAGTTTTGTTCAAGGTTTCCCTCTGCTTCTAGGTCATATATGTAGTCTTCAAGGTTTGAGTTTTTAATACACCTGGAATTTATTTTTTTGGTAAATGATGTAATATATGGATCCAATTTTATTTTCATCTGGATGTATAGTGAGAGCTTCAATTTATAATTATTTCTCTTTCTTCAAAAATTTCTACTTTGACATTTTCAAAACTACATATTAGTTTGATAGTACACATATAGAATTTAGGAATAAATACATATAAATATGTCAGAGCTATGTACTCCAATACGTATGTATAAAGCTGAAAGTGTTGCTTGATCAAAAAGTTTTGAAATCCAGTGCTTCTTGAGCACTTTAGACCATGAACTCCTTGAGGGCAGGGCTTGTGATTTTCCTTACCTTTGAATCCATAGTTAAGATTGTCTATGGCACATTGTAGCGTTCAAAACAATTAAATGAATGAAACTGCCAGTATCTGAATCATGTCTTAAGCAACACAGCTATTGAGAAATGACATTCCAGTGTCCTGTGGGAAGATACCTGAGGCTAGGAACAAGCAATGATTCACAATGGAAGGTAGTATAACTTCACTGGTGTCAAGTTTAGACATTTTAATATGAGAATACAAATTCTTAAAATTTTTAAATACCTCCCTATGGCTTATAATCCATAGGTGCTTAGGAAACTGGTAATTTTTTTTTTGTGAATACACCCCCTGCTTCTTAATAGCAGTCATCTATTCTGTAATGGCAGTATACAGGAAGAATTAGCTTTCTCAATACTTTAATGGCAGAAGCATGATTATATTTAATATTTATTTATTTATTTATTTTGAGACGGAGTCTTGCTCTGTCTCCCAGATTGGAGTACAGTGGCGCGGCCTTGACTTACAACCTCTGCCTCCTGGGTTCAAGCAATTCTCCTGCCTCAGTCTCCGGAGTAGCTGGGATTACAGGCGCCTACCACAACGCCCGGCTAATTTTTTGTATTTTTAGTAGAGACAGCTGGCCGGGCGCGGTGGCTCACGCCTGTAATCCCAGCACTTTGGGAGGCTGAGGTGGGCGGATCACCTGAGGTCTCCGGAGTTCGAGGCCAGCCTGACCAAAATGGAGAAACTCGGTCTCTACTAAAAATACAAAAATTAGCCGGGTGTGGTGGCTCATGCCTGTAATCCGGGAGGCGGAGGTTGCGGTGAGCCGAGATCACGCCATTGTACTCCAGCCGGGGCAAGATGATGGAAACTCTGTCTAAAAAAAAAAAAAAAAAAAAAGAGATGGGGTTTCACCATGTTGGCCAGGCTAGTCTCGAACTCCTGAACTCAAGTTATCCACCCACTTCGGCCTCCCAAAGTGCTGAGATTACAGACATGAGCCACCACACCTGCCGTCCTAATATATTAACATTAACAAAAATAGCAAGTTTAATTTCTTTTTTTTTTTAGTTGTTTTTAATAACTATACTGAAGAAACTTACTCAACCAAATGGGTTATGTTTAACCTGGCTGTACCCTTTGGACTTTTTTTTTTTTTTTTGGCGACAGTCTCGCTCTGTTGCCCAGGCTGGAGTGCAGTGGCGCAATCTCGGCTCACTGCAACTTCAGCCTCTCAGGTTCAATTGATTCTCCTGCCTCAGCCTCCCAAGTAGCACAGATTACAGGCGTCCGCAACGACGCCCGGTTAATTTTATTTATTTATTTATTTTTTGTAGAGACAGAGTTTCACCATGTTGGCCAGGCTGGTGTCGAAATCCTGACCTCAAGTGATCCACCCGCCTCGGCCTCCCAAAGTGCTGGGATTACACGTGTGAGCCACCGCGCCAGGCCTATTTGTTTCCTACTTAGCTTATTTTGCTCCTCTTTTGAGTTCATTGGAAGCAAGAAGATAACCGAGAACAAGGGAACGGAAAGAAATTCAAGAAGCTGCTTGGTTTTTAAATTCACTTACGAAGTATAGGAGATACTAGCATTGAATACAATCTGGGATATTTATTGTTATTTACACTCCTTTCCTATTAGAGGCCTCTCATATTCCTTCTGACTTTAACACATGAGCTACGTGGCCGAATCAAACTCTTATAGAGCGAATCCAGAATCTGTTCATTGGGGTTATTGATTGCAAATGGATACATTATTCTCAAAGATCTGCCTGCGGGTTAAGAGTAGGTTTATATTTAGATAAATTAAAAAAAAATAAAATCTATGCCCAAAGAAAACAAAAACATTAAGTGACTGCCATCCATAAAACAAGTATATAAATCCTTACAAGTATATAAACTACATAGAAAACATTTTAAAATGTGAATGAGAAGATTCTGATCATAAATTCCTTACAAAAAAAAAAGAAAACTTCTTCTCCAAAATAAATTGCTACTTAAACGAAAACTGTACTTTGCGTCTTTCAAGCTGCTAGGGAGACAGTGGACACCAAGAAGAAATAAACGAAAATCCAAGGAATGCCTAATGTACTGCTAACTTCCACAGTAAAACACAAAACAAAAAAAAAATTATGAATTAAGACTCACAGAACCGAATAAAATATTAGGTATTGCCTTTATTAGAATTGCAAAAGTTGCTAAAGAAGAAATACTCAATTTGAATTACCGAATGCAGTACCGGTGAAGTCCTACCGGCCCCGGAAGGCTGGGAATTGAGGTTGTCAAAGTGCGACAGTTTCCCAGCCGGAATCAAATTTCTTCGGTTAGGGCTTGGTGGACGGCGAGTAGTTAGGGCCAATATAGTGTTCCTGGGTCCTCATTGGATCCGTTCCTCGAACACTTAGTGTATTTCCCTAAACCACCTATGAGCGCTTCACTCTAAAAAGACCTTCACTGATTGGATACTTTATCCTCACGTTGGACTCATTATCAGCCAATAGGAGGGCAAAAGCGACAGAGGCGTCAGGTCACCTGGGAAGAGTCTGCAGAGCCTTTGCCCGCCAGCGCCTTGGCTCTTTGGGTTCCTGAGTTAGTCCGGTTGTTTGCGATCGCCGCGGCCGGGGCTGCGAACCCAAGGGCTCGCTCCGCGCCTCCTAGGTCTCTACCTCATCCGTAGGTGTGGCCCTGATGGTGCGGCAGGCTCTGGACTCCTAAAGCTCTGGAGCGGTATGTGGGGTCCACGGGCGGCAGACAAAGCAGTGGAGCCGGGAAGGCCGCGGGAAGCGGCCCCTGCACCGAGGCAGCGAATCCGCCTGGGAGGGGCGCCCCGCCTGCCTCTTGTCAGATCCAGTAGTGCGTCCCAGTGAGGCGCTTTAGCACGCTCTACCTCCACGTGTCCCGTGAATCTGTTAGCTTTGCTCACTTCTTCTCTGTCCTCCTCACATCCGACTTTTACTAACCCCAGCATTATTGATGGGTGTCATCTCATCTTTTCATCTCTCCAGGTTATTCTTTGGTAACTTTCTGTTAGTTTTGTGCACCTGCATGTCTCCTAAGAGCGGAAAGACATAGTTGTGTTAGGCTTAATTCAAGAGAGACCAGTGTTCCCTTTTTTATATTTAAGACTGTATTTTGGGAGGGCGGGGGTAGGTACTCGTGAAGTTAGCAACTCCTTTGGTGATACTTAGTGCACTGAAGTGTCAGGGCGGTGCAGAAGGTACCTCCAACACCTGGCAGGACAGATGTCCCCACATGAGCAAGTAATATTCTGGTTTGGTAATTGCTGGTGTTTGATTTTACCATTTCGCGTTCTTACTTTAATCTGATAACCGCTGAGGATTGTTATGTGAGATAACAGGCTCTGAGAACTTAACTTCTCAAAGTTACAGTTAACTCTTCGAGTAAGGGGAAAGTCAGATTTAATCTCAATGCTTATGTTATTTTTATCAAAGCCCACCTAACTGAATAAGGATTTAGGTTAAACGTATTCCCTCTGCAGCTCTTAGCATGTGAGAATTAAATCTTTGAATTGAATGGTGAATCTTGACTGTACGAGAAGGAAAACTCTTTCAGGCATCTGCCTAACTACAGGTGTCTCACATGTATCATCTAACTGCTTGCTTCTCAAAGTGTGACGAGTAGCTTAGGCCTCACCTGGAAGCTTGTTGGAAATGCAGAATCTCAGACTCTCCCACCTGCTGAATCAGTATTTGCTTTTTAACAGGAATCTTTAAGTTACCAGAGTGCTCATTAAAGGATGAGGAGTATTCTTTGTCATAGAATGATTTGTTTGTCCAAGTTGAACTAAACAAAAGAGAAAGTAAAGGTATAAAAAGTTTTTTCACATTTTCATCATTTGTTAGTGACGCTATGGCCTTTATTTTTATTTTTATTTTTTTGAGATGGAGTATCGCTCTGTGTCTCAGGCTGGATCAGTGGCGCGATCTCGGCTCACTGCAACGTCTGCCTTCCGGGTTCAAGCGATTCTCCTGCCTCAACCTCTGGAGTAGCAGAGGCCTTGGCTTCCCGAAGTGCTGGGATTACAGGCGTGAGCCACTGTGCCCGGCCTCTTGTAGAGTTTATTATTATTATTATTATTGTTATTATTTTGAGACGGAATCTCGCTCTGTTGCCCAGGCTGGAGTCCAGTGCCGCAATCTCGGCTCACTGCAAGTTCCGCCTCCCGGTTTCACGCCATTCTCCTGACCCAGCCTCTCGAGTAGCTGGGACTGCAGGCACCCGCCATCACGCCCGGCTAATTTTTTGTATTTTTAGTAGAGATGGGGTTTTATCGTGTGAGCCAGGATGGTCGCGATCTCTTGACTTCGTGATCCGCCCGTCTCGGCCTCCCAAATTTTATTATTTTGAGATGAGCTGTCATTCTGTCGAGCTCCCAGGCTCAGGTGATCCTGCCACCTCAGCTTTTGTATTTTTAGTAGAGATGGAGTTTTGCCATGTTTCCCAGGCTGGTCTTGAACTTCTAGGCTCAAGAGCTCCACCCCTCTGGGCCTCCCGAAGTGCTTGGATTACCGGCCTGAGCCATGGCACCGGGCCATCTCACAGAGTTTTAGAGCTTAGCATTTTATTCATATGTTCATAGCCATGTTTAAAAGAGATGCATTTATACACCAGCATAAAGTTTTAGTGGCTCTTTGTTTTGGCAGCAGAAATCACGTGGTATGTTTATTAAAATGAGTATTGGGCTCTCTCTCCAAATACTCCTATTTAGGATGGGGATAGAGCCTAGGTCTTTGCGTTATAACAATAATCCCAGTTTATTCTGTTGAGGTCCCCACTTCTTGGTGTTAGCATTTTGGATAAAACTCAACTAGAGAAAAACTTATTTTCTTTTGAACTTAATGCAATACTCATTGTAGAAGAAGATAGGAAGGTTTTTTTTTTTTTTTAACTTACATTATGGTTTATTGGTTACTATAAAATTGCTTAGGTCAGTATATTTCAGATTATTTAATAATTCTTCTCATGCCTGTAATCCCAGCACTTTGGGAGGCTGAGGTGGGCGGATCACCTGAAGTCAGGAGTTTGAGACCAGCCTGACCAATGTGACAAAACCCCCTCTCTACTAAAAAATATAAAAATTAGCTGGATGTGGTGGTGCATGCCTGTAGTCCCAGATACTTGGGAGGGTGAGGCATGAGAATAGCTTGAACCTGGGCAGCAGAGGTTGCAGAAAGCTAGGATCATACCAGTGTACTGCCTGGGTGACAGAGGGAGACTCTGTCTCGATTAAAAAAAAAGCAAAAAATCAATTCTTTTGGCCAGTGCAGTGGCTTATGCCTGTAATCCCAGCACTTTGGGAACCTGAGGTGCACAGATTGCTTGAGCCCAGGAGTTTGAGACCTGCCCAGGCAACACAGCAAAACCCTGTCTCTACAAAAAATACAGAAATTAACTGGTTATGGTGGCATATGCCTATAGTCTCAGCTACTCGGGAGGCTGAGGTGGGAGGATAGCTTGAGCCTGGGAGGTGGAGGCTGCAGCTCACTCTGTCGAACTCCCAGGCTCAGGTGATCCTCCCACCTCAGTTTTTGTATTTTTAGTAGAGATGGGGTTTTGCCATGTTGCCCAGACTGGTCTTGAACTTCTGGGCTCAAACGATCCACCCCACTGGGCCTCCCCCAAAGTGCTTGGATTACCAGCCTGAGCCATGGCACCTGGCCATCTTACAGAGTTTTAGAGCTTAGCGTTCTATTCATATGTTCATAGCCATGTTTGAAAGACATGCCTTTATACACCAGCATAAAGTTTTAGTGGCTCTGCCACTGCCATCCAGCCTGGGCAATAGAACGAGACCCTATCTCAAAAATAAAATAAAAATTATTTTGCACTTTGCCAAATTGGGCATATAGTGGGTAGGATAGACTGAATCCTGAAATATTCATTTAAAATTATTTTTTCCAACCTATGAAGATAGACTTTTTTTTTTTTTTTTAAGAGACAGGGTCTTGCTGTGTTGGCTATGCTGTGGTAAAGTGGCTGTTCACAGGCAAGATCATAGCACACTGCAACCTTGAACTCTGGCCTCAAGCAGTCATCCTGCTTTAGCCTCCCAAGTTACTGCACCCAGCAAAGGCAGATATTTTTATCAAACAGCTTGAGTGTTTGTGTGAAGTTGATAAAATTAACACAGAAACATAATATGTATCTAATACATGAATTGGGGTTAGAGTTGTAACTTTTGTTTATCTGTTTTCAATTTCCTAACTGTTCTATTGCTATCTCATAAAATCTGCTTTGTGAACTCTGCAATCCACAGAAATACTGATCATTTAACAGAATTTAAGCAACGGCCAGGCGCAGTGGCTCACGCCTGTAATCTCAGCACTTTGGGAGGCCAAGGAGGGCAGATCACCTGAGGTCAGGAGTTTAAGACCAGCCTGGCCAATATGGTGAAAACCTGTCTCTACTAAAAATAAAAAATTAGCCGGGCGTGGTGACAGGCATCTGTAGTCCCAGCTACTTGGGAGGCTGAGGCAGGAGAATCACTTGTACCTGAGAGGCGGAGGTTGCGATAAGCCAAAATTGCGCCATGCCACTACAGCCTGGGTGACAGTGAGACCCTGTCTCAAAAAAAAAAAAAAAAAAAAAAAAAAAAAATTCAAGCAATGTGGTAGTTAGAAATGGATGTCAGAGTGACTTGCTATCATCAAGAATATTAAAGTAAGAAAAATGAGTCTTAACTGTGAGTTCTCTCCTGAAGTTTTACATAAAACCCTTGTAATTTGAGGGACAAATCACAGCTTCTGTCAGCTTTTCTTGCCTTCCTTTAAATGCCATGGGAAATGCAGTGACCACAGCTTCTGCCTCTGTTATACAGTAAACCCATGACATTGTCGGATTCAACCAAGCATTAATCGAAAATATTGTACAGTATTCTCAGGATTTGAAATCTGTGGATATCGAGCATCAGCTGCATTAGCTAAGGTCTTTGATGGATCCTGTGCAGATGCTGATTGAGCCTACTCCTTATCAGTGCTCTTTGAAGATTGGAAGGTTTTTTTTGTTGTTGTTTATTTTATTTTATTTTTTGACGGAGTCTCGCGCTGTTACCCAGGTTGGAGTGCAATGGCGCTATCTCTGCTCACTGCAATCTCTGCCTCCCGGGTTCAAGTGATTCTCCTGCCTCAGCTTCCCAAATAGTTGAGATTACAGGCGCCTGCCACCATGCCCAGATAATTTTTGTATTTTTAGTAGAGACAGAGTTTCACCATGCTGGCCAGGCTAGTCACAAACTCCTGACCTCAGGTGATCGACCCACCTTGGTCTCCCCAAAGTGTTGGGATTACAGGCATGAGCCACTGCACCCTGCCAAAGATTGGAAGTTTTAGTCGTTTCGATTTTTGTTCATCCCAAAAGAACAGTAAAACTATATAACTTTTTTTCAGTATAGTTCCTACTGAATAGTTATCTAATGGCTCCTTGAATGAGAATGGAACTCTCCAGTTTCAAGGCCAGCATTGTATGCAAAAGGCCAACACTCAAAGTGTTTGGTTCTTTTTTCCCTGATTTATTGTAAAAAATTTGATTGTAAATTGGTAATTTATAGTTGTATATATTTATGGGGTACAAAATGATGTTATGATTCATGAATATAAAGTGGAGCAATTAAATCAAGCTAGTTAACATCTATCACCTCATACTTATTTTTTGTGGTGAGACCACTTGAAATTTACTCACAACAGTTCTTCTCTGTTTTGCTTTTGAGACAGAGTCTAGCTTTATTGCCCAGACTGGAGTGCAGTGGCATGATCTCAGCTCACTGCAACCTCCACCTCCCGAGTTCAAGCAATTCTTTGGCCTCAGCCTCCCGAGTAGCTGGGATTCCAGGTTTGCGCCACCATGCCCAATTAATTTTTGTATTTTTAGTAGAGATGACATTTTACCATATTGGTCAGGCTGGTCTCAAACTCCTGACTTCAAGTGATCCACCCGCCTTGTCCTCCCAAAGTGCTGGCATTACAGACATAAGTCACCACGCCTGGCAACTCATAGCCTTTTTAAAACCCGGAATACACTATTTTGTTTTGATTTTTTTTTTTTTTTTTTTTTTTTTGAGACGGAGTGTCACTCTGTTGCCCAGGCTGGATACAGTGGTACGATCTCGGCTCACTGTAACTTCTGTCTCCCAGATTTAAGCGATTCTCCTGCTTCAGCCTCCCGAGTAGCAGGGATTACAGGCGCCCGCCACCACATCCAGCTAATTTTTGTACTTTTAGTAGAGACGGGGTTTCACCATGTTGGTCAGGCTGGTCTTGACCTATTAGTATACACTATTAGTGTATACTAATTCTATTAGTGTATACTAATAGAATACACTATTAGTAACTATATTCACCATATTGTGCAGTAAATGTCAAAAAAAAAACCCCTCACTTATTCCTACTACGACTTTGTATCCTTTGATCCTCATCTCCTCATTTTGCCTATCCCCCAGCCTCTTACCACCATTCTATTCTCTGCTGCTGAGTTCTGTTGTTTTAGTTTCAACAGTTAAGCAACAACATGCAGCATTTCTCTTTCTGTGCCTCCTTTACTACATTTAGTACTTCATTTAATGTTCTCCAGTTCCGTCCATGTTGTCACAAGTGACAGAATTTCCTTCTTTTTTAAGGCTGAGTAGTATTCCATTGTGTCATTGTGTATGTATATCACATTTTCTTTCTTTCTTTTTTTTTTTTTTTTGAGTTGGAGTCTCGTCCTGTCAGCCAGGCTGTAGTGCAAAGGCGCGATCTCGGCTCACTGCAACCTCCGCTTCCCTGGTTCAATCAGTTCTCCCTGCCTCAGCCTCCTGAGTAGCTGGGATTACAGACACCCACTACCATGCTCAGCTATTTTTGTATTTTTAGTAGAGACGAGGTTTCACCATGTTGACCAGGCTGGTCTCAAACTCCTGACCTTATGATCTGCCTGCCTTGGTCTCCCAAAGTGCTGGGATTATAGGCATGAGCCACTGCGCCCGGCCAGTGTACCACATTTTCTTTACCCATTCATCTGTTGATGGATACTCATGTTGATTCTATAACTTGGCTGCTGTGAATGTTGCTGTAATGAACATGGGAGGGCAGACATCTATTAGACAAATTGATTTCCAGTCTTGTGGGTAAATACCCAGAAGTGGGATTGCTGGATTGTGTATCTGGTGCTTTAGCTGTGACTTGCCTCTGGGGTCTTTATGCCAATGATTGGTTCTGCAGGTTCCATTGTGGAAAGAATTTGTGCTAGTAACAGCACTTAAAGTTTATGGGTGGCTGGGCACCATGGCTCACACCTGTGATCCAAGCACTTTGGGAGGCCAAGGTGGGTGAATCACCTGAGGTCAGGAGTTTGAGACCAGCCTGGCCAACGTGGTGAAACCCTGTCTGTACTAAAAATACAAAAATTACCCAGGCATAGTGGTGTGCACCTGTAATCCCAGCTACTCAGGAGGCTGAAGCAGGGGAATCGCTTGAACCCGGGAGAGCGAGGTTGCAGTGAACTGAGATTGTGCCACTGCGCTCCTTCCAGCCTGGGTAACGGAGTAAGACTCCGTCTCAAAAGAAAAAAAAGAAAAAAAAAAATTATGGGTAAGCTGGTTGGTAAATGGGGATATTCAGGATGCTGATAATACGATAATAGAGGCACCTAAGAGGCAAAATGCTGTCAAATCCCTTAGTTGTATTGCTGTGTGTTCAGTGTGTGACTTTTTGTTGTGTCTTGACTTTTAAAAAATTGCAGTAGTAACTATTTTCCTTTTGAGAAAATTACTTGCCAAATACTGTCCTACCGAAGCCGTCTTTTCTCTGAGTTTTTTGTTTTTGCATTTGCTCGGCTCACTGCAACCTCCGCTTCCCTGGCTCAATCAGTTTTCCCTGCCTCAGCCTCCTGAGTTGCTGGGATTACAGGCGCCCGCCACCATGCTCAGCTGCTTTTTGTATTTTTAGTAGAGACAGGGTTTCACCATGTTGACCAGGCTGGCTCAAACTCCTGACCTGCAAATTAAAATTATTAGTGTATTTTAACACTAAATATATTTTTTGGCCATGTGATGTGAGTTAAGGATCTTAGCAGTGGTTTTAAAATTGCTAAGAAGTTATTCCAATACCATTTATTGAATAATCTTACTATTTTTTATTGATTTTTGACATGATATAACTTATTGAGCATTTATTGTGTGCCAGGCACTAGTATGTATTGTGTTTATGTGTATTGTCATTTCATCTGGAGAGTAACGCTATTTGGTAGCTGCTATAATTGACCCCATTTTAGAGATGAAGAAACTGAGACAGAGTTTAACAAATTTTCCTAAACTCATAAAGTTACCCAGTGATGGGGCCTGGGTCTGACTCAGTTGATCCTTCTTCCTTATATCAAATGCATAAATAACTTTCTGGGAGGGAGTATCTTTATCTCTCCACTTTCCCCCAGTTAGTACTGTTGCTTATAGCTTTGTATATTTCAATACATAGTAAGGCCAGTTTTGCCTTATTACCTTTTTCCTTCAGATAACTTCAGTAGTCTTTGTGGACTTACAGAATAATCTTGTCCCTGTTGCCCTGACAGTTGGCATTGTTACTGATGTTAACATTAAACTCATTAATTTATGGAAAGTATTTACACCTTTATATTCTTCCTAATAAGGAATATACTATGTAAGTTAATTGAAGTTACTATTTTTAATTTGCTGCATATATGAAGATCATTTCTTGACATTTTGATTCTTCATATGTCCAGCATGTTGCCTTTTCTACAATACCCTGTTTACTTTTATGGGAAAAAGATATGCTGACTTTATTCATTTTTTTGAGACAAGAGTCTCGCTCTGTTGGCCAGGCTGGAGTGCAATGGTGCAATCTTGGCTCACTGCCTCCTAGGTTCCAGCTATTCTCCTATCTCAGGCTCCTGAGTTGCTGGGACTACAGGCACATGCCACCACTTCTGGCTAATTGTTGTGTTTCTACTAGAGATGAGCCTCCACCATCTTGGCCAGTCTGGTCTATTTATTTGTTTTTTTTTTTTAGAGACGGAGTCTTGCCATGTCGTCCAGGCTGGAGTGCAGTGGTGCGATCTTGGCTCACTGCAACCTCTGCCTCCCGGATTCAAGTGATTCCCCTGCCTTAGCCTCCTGAGTGGCTGGGATTACAGGCGCATGTCATCACGCCTGGCTAATTTTTGTATTTTTAGTAGAGACAGGGTTTTGCCATGTTGACCAGGCTGGTCTGAAACTCCTGACCTCAGGTGATCCACCCACCTCAGCCTCCCAAAGTGCTGGGATTACAGGCGTGAGCCACTGCACCCAGCCGATATGCTGAATTTTTTTTTTTTTTTGAGACAGAGTTTTGCTTCTGCAATGGCGTGATCTCAACTCATTGCAACCTCTGCCTCCTGGGTTCAATCAATTCTCCTGCCTTAGCCTCCCGAGTAGCTAGGATTACAGGCGCGTGCCACCACGCCCAGCTAATTTTGTATTTTTAGTAGAGATGGGGTTTCACCATGTCAGCCAGGCTGATCTCGAACTCCTGACCTCAGGAGATCTGCCTGCCTCAGCCTCCCAAAGTGCTGGGATTACAGGCATGAGCCACTGTGCCCGGCCGAAATGCTGATTTTAAAACGAAAGTATGAGGCATGAGGCCAGACACTGTGGCTCATGCCTGTAATCCCAGCATTTTGGGAGGTTGAGGTGGGCAGATCATTTGAGGTCAGGAGTTTGAGACCAGCCTAACCAACATGGTGAAACCTAGTCCCTACTAAAAATACAAAAAAAAAAAAAAAAAAAAAAAAAGCCGGGCATGGTGGTCTGTGTACGTAATCCCAGCTGCTTAGGAGGCTGAGGCAGGAGAATTGCTTGAACCGGGAGGCAGAGATGGTAGTGAGTTGAGGTTGCGCCACTGCACTCCAGCCCGTGTGACAGAATGAGACTCTGTCTCAGAAAAAAAACAAACAACGAAAACGAAGTATGCAAAGTGGCAAGACTGCTGACGAGTTTAGGAAATAATAAGTAATATTTTAGGCCAGTTCTATGCTAACTAGATTTTGTTATATGGGGCAAATTATTGAACTTCTCTATGACTGTCTCCTCATCTGGCAAGTGAATTACGTCAAATTCTGTTTCATTCTTCCTATTCTTCCTTTTCTGTTAGGCAGTAGAATATGGCATAATCAGATGAACAGATGTGTTTAGATTCAGTCTAGATTCACTATGATCTTTCACACTACTGGCCTGAGCCACAGGCTAAATAACTTTCCTGTCTTCTTGATTTACAGACTTCTGCCTCCGTTTTCCAAGGGCATTTTATTCTTTGTAGACAGAGTATGCTAGGTTTTTGTTCATTGATGAATAAGCAAGCTATAAGCTAGCCACTTTTCCCTCAGGCACTAGTTTTAGGGGTAGAAATAGTCTAGAGGAAAAAAAGCACTGGCAATATTAACAGTTTTAGAAGTATAGCAAAGGTTACAAGTTTGAACTATAGAGATGTTTATTGTGACTTTATTGTTAAAATATGTATGCTAAAAAGTAATTTGTTGGAATATTGAGGTTAACATATGTTCTTTAAATATTGTGCACCCAAGTTTTTTCAGTCATCTTATGTTCATTTTACTTTTCTCAAACTATAGAGTTGCTGATTTCTAAGTTTTTGTGTGATTTAGTTGTAGTTACCTGATTCTTTCTAAACGTGTTATAATCCTGGTTATTTCACAAGTGTCATAATATACCTCAGCAACCTAGAACTAATTCTGCAAACCTTTTCTACAGAATTTAAGATTTTATTCATGTGCATGGCATAGAAGATGAATTCTTCTACCTCCACCATGAGTGAAGAGCCTGATGCTCTATCAGTAGTTAACCAGTTACGGGATCTAGCAGCAGATCCATTAAACAGAAGAGCCATCGTCCAGGATCAGGGATGTCTGCCTGGCCTTATTTTATTTATGGACCATCCCAACCCTCCAGTCGTCCACTCGGCTTTGCTTGTAAGTTACCTTTAGTAATTTCAATCTCTGTTTTATTTTTGCAATTAAAGAGAGAATTTGGAAAAAGTGCTAGATGACATGGTAAAAAAACTGAAAGAGAGCAATTAATAGTTTGTATTTATGTATGTACAAACATATGTATGTGTGGTCTGTTTACACCAGTAGTAACATGCTACATTGTTTTTATTCTTTTGTTTGTTTTTTTGAGACAGAGTCTCCCTCTGTCATCCAGGCCTGGAGTACAATGTGGCAGGATCTTAGTTCACTGCAGTCTCCACCTCTTGGATTTAAACCATCCTCCCCCACCTCAGCCTCCTGAGTAGCTGGGATGATAGGCACATACCACCATTCCAGGCACATTTTTGATATTTTTGTAGAGATAGGATTTCGCTATGTTGGCCAGGCTCGTCTCAAACTCCTGGGCTCAAGTGATCCTTCCACTTTTACCTTCCAAAATGTTGGGATTACAGCTGTGAGGCACCATGGCTGGCCCTATTTTTATTCTTTAATACAAACTGTAGCATACTCCATGCATGGAATGTTCTACCACTTCCTTTTCATTTAACAATCTTGAGGATTGGATCATATCATACACATAGACACCCAAAGAGGCACTTATTTTGTTTTTATTTTATAACAGCTTTTTAAGATGTAAGCACACAGCATCATACAATTCACTCATTTAAAGTATACAATTAAGTAGTTCTAGTATATTCACAGAGTTGTGTCACCATCACCAACACTTTTTATTTTTCTTTATTTTTTGTAACTAAATTTTTTTTTTTTTTTTTAGTAGCGATAGGATGTAGCTGTGTTAACTAGGCTGGTCTCAAACTCCTGGCCTCAAGTGATTCTTCAACCTCGACCTCTCAAAGTGCTTAGATTACAGATGTGAGCCACTGTGCCTGGCCCACCACAACTTTTTACCTATTGCTTCCCAGACCCCCCAACTCCCTATCCCTAAGCAAACTATTAATCTACTTTTTGTATGTTTATATTTGCCTATTCTGGCAAAAATGCCTATATATTTTGCATATGAATAGGGCCAAGCATGGTAGCTCGCGCCTGTAATCCCAGCACTTTGGAGGCCGAGGTGGGTGGATCACCTGTGGTCAGGAGTTTGACACTAGCTTGGCCAACGTGGTGAAACCCCATCTCTACTAAAAATACAAAAAAATTAGCCAGGCGTGGTGGTGGGTGCCTGAAATCCCAGCTACTCAGGAGGCTGAGGCAGGAGAATCCCTTGAATCCAGGAGGCAGAGGTTGCAGTGAGCCAAGATTGTGCCGTTGCATTCCAGCCTGGGCAACAAGAGCGAAACTCCATTAAAAAAAAAAAAGTTGTTAAAATTAATGTTATGGGAAATTAATGTTACGGAAATTTTATCTATTGTCCTTTACTTAAGGACTCATGGTAAATTCCCCATTTAGTCTAATTTCATAAGTTTGTACAGAACGCATATAGGCTTTTCCTTTTGGAAAAGTTTTTCTATCTTGCCTTTACAGAACGAAGTTTAGCAGTCAAAAAAGACATTGGTATAAGAGAACAGTAGTAACAAATGGGAAAAATGGCACAGCCCCCAGTCTGGGTTCTATTTCAATAAGAAATGCAATAAGGATGAGAAGAAAGAGGGGATTGGTCTATAGATAGGAACTTGGGGCTAAAGGAAGTCTTTTTTTTTTTTTTTTTTTTAATAGACTAGAACATGTCTAAATTCAGAGGGCAAGGGCTACTAGAATGGGAGAGGTTTGAGGGGAAGGCTCTCATAATTGCAGAAAATAGGAAAGATTTGCTAATGATAAAGTTGTTCAGCAGTGTTGAGGGGCTGATTAGTTTGGTAATACTGAATCGGTATGATTCAGGCCTGCTGTAGGCTCGGAGAGCCGAGTAGTTGGATTTGTGCAGAGTTGTTACTTGGCCAGGTTAAGTTGGGCAGAATGATTGTGCAAGGGAGTTTAGGGTCTTGGCAGGATTGTTTGAAATGATATACAGTAGGTACTAGGCTGAATAAGGAAGGGAAGTATAAAGTCATGGAGGGACTGAGCTAAGGAGAGGGATCAATGGGTGAAAGTTCCCAAGAGGCTGAAGAAAAGATTTTTTTGTTGTTGTTTTTTCTGTTTTTGAGACAGAGTTTTGCTCTTGCCGCCCAGGCTGGAAAGCAATGGCGCGATCTTGGCTCACTGCAACCTCCGCCTCCCGGGTTCAAGCGATTCTTCTCCCTCAGCCTTCTGAATAACTAGAATTACAGACCCGCACCATCACATGTGGCTAATTTTTATATTTTTAGTAGAGACGGTTTTTCACCACGTTGGCCAAGCTAGTCTCGAATTCATGACCTCAGGCGATCTGCCCATCTTGGCCTCTCAAAGTGCTGAGATTATAGGCATGAGCCACCACGCCTGGCCATCAGGTGTGTTGTTTTGTTTTTATGATTTCCTTTTTTTGTCACTGTTAGCTTATTAGTGTACACTTTTGTTTTTATTTTATTTAGTGGTTGCTGTAGGTTTTACAATATGCATCTTTAACTTATTACAGCCTACCTTTAAATGAATCCTACCCTTAACATGTAGTGTAAGAATCACACAAGAGTATATTTCCATTTCTTCCTCCCATCTTTTGTGCTATTTTTGTCATACATTTTACTTCTACATATGTTTAAAAACCTACAGTGTATATATTTTTGCTTTAAACAGTCAATTATCTTTTAAAGAGATTAAAAATTTAAAAACGCCTTTTTTTTTTTGAGATGGAGTCTTACTCTGTCACCCAGGCTGGAGTGCAGTGGCACAATCTCAGCTCACTGCAACCTCTGCCTCCCGGGTTCAAGTGTTTCTTCTGCCTCAGCCTCCCTAACAGCTGAGATTACAGGTGCACGTCAGCATGCCTGGCTAATTTTTGTACTTTTAGTAGAGACGGGGTTTTGCCATGTTGGCCAGGCTGGTCTTGACTCCTGAGCTCATGTGATCTGCCCACCTCAGCTTCCCAAAGTACTGGGATTACAGGTGTGAGCCACCATGCCTAGCAAAAAAAGGTCTTTTATATTTACCTTCATCTTTATGTTTCTGGTGTTCTTTATTCCCCAATATAGATTCATTTTTGTTGTTTGGGTTTTGTTTTTGCTTTTGTTTTGAAACAGGGTCTCGGCTGGGTGTGGTGACTCATGCCTGTGATCCCAGCACTTTGGGAGATCACCTAAGGTCAGGAGTTTGAGATCAGCCTGACCAACATGGCGAAAACCCGTCTCCACTAAAAATACAAAAATTAGCCAGGCGTGGTGGCCGGCGCCTGTATCCCAGCAGGAGGCTAAGGCAAGAGAATCCCTTGGACCTGGGGGACGGAGGTTGTGGTAGGTCCAGTTTGTGCCACTTCACTCCAGCCTGGGTGAAAGAAGAAAAACCCCATCACAAAAAGAAAAAAAAGATTTTGCTCTTTTGTCTTCTGGCATGTATGGTTTCTAATAAGAAAACTGCCGTAATTCTTGTTCTTCTCTTATATAATGCCTTTTTCTGGCTTCTTCTGGAACTTTATTAGTGATTTTCAGCAAATAATTATGATGTCTTTGATATGGATGGTGGTTTTTTTTTTTTTTTTTGAGATGCAGTCTTGTCCTGTCGCCCAGCCTGGAGTGCAGTGGTGCGATCTCGGTTCACTGCAACCTCCACCTCCTGGGTTCAAGCCATTCTCCTGCCTCAGCCTCCCGAGTAGCTGGGATGCGTGCCATCATGCCCAGCTAATTTTTGTATTTTTAGTAGAAACAGGGTTTTGCCGTGTTGGCCAGGCTGGTCTCAAATTCCTGACCTCAAGTGATCCACCTGCCTTAGCCTTCCAAAATGCTGGGATTATAGGCGTGAGCCACTCAGTGCCCATCTTTTTTTTTTTTTTTTTTTAATTTTTTTTGAGACTTGTGAATAAGTTAGGAGCCTTCATTTCAAAGAGTAGATCAGCTGTTATAGCTCAAAGGATCATTTCTTCCCTAGGGAATAATTCTGAATCTTCACATTTAAAGGATTTTATTCTAAAAACAAAAACCTATTTTCTCTTTTTTTGTTTTTGTTTTCTTGCAATAAGTTGGTAGTAATTTCAATTTTGAATAGTCTGGACAGACGAATTAACTTATTACTGTTTCTACTGTAGGCTCTTCGATACTTGGCAGAATGCCGTGCAAACAGAGAAAAGATGAAAGGAGAACTGGGTATGATGTTGAGCTTACAAAATGTTATACAGAAGTAAGTACAATAGACAGTGTCTCATTTATTTACATACATACTTATGTTACTTACTTAAAGGGCCTCACTGTATTGCCCAGGCTGGGCTCAAGCGATCTTCCCACCTTGGCTTTCCAAAGTGCTAGAATTACAGGCATGATTACTACTATTATTGGATTACTATGTTTTAATGTCCTATAGTTAACTGTTTTTAATCATTTAGCTGGCTGAGGGAGGAGAATCGCTTGAACCTGGGAGGTGGAGGTTGCAGTGAGCTGAGATCGCGCCATTGCATTCTAGCCTGGGCGATAGAACAAGACTCCATCTAAAAAAAAAAAAAAAAAAAAGAAATTTCAATTTTAGGTAGAGAAAAATTACAAATTATTCAGGAAGTAGTTTATTACTGTAGGAAAATGGTAAAACTGCAGAACTATAAAATAAACAAGTTAAGATGGTGCTGGTGGGGCATTTAATATTTCATACATGCAGGACATGGTGGCTCATGCCTGAAATCCCAGCAATTTGGGAGGCCAAGGCAGGCGGATCACTTGTGGCCAGGAGCTCAAGACCAGCCTGGCCAACGTGGTGAAATCTCGTTTCTACTAAAAATACAAAAATTAGCTTGGTGTGGTGGCATGTGCCTGTAATCCCAGCTACGTGGGAGGCTGAGGCAGGAGGATCACTTGAACCTGGGAGGTGGATATTGCAGTGAGCTGAGATCCTGCCACTGCACTCTAGCCTGGGCAACAGAGCAACACTGTGTCTCAAAAAAAAAAAAATGTATATAACCATTGTTGCTAATCTCTCATCTGTACTGCTTTGTTTAAGTAGACAGAAGCTTGTGTGACTCTCTAGATACAGTTTTGTAGTAAATTCTTAAGTTTGTAATTAAAATAGTGAGAGTAGCCCCAGTAGCTATACTGGCAATTATAAGCATGCATACCCCCACTTTGCACATTGTTCATATGAATATGAATACTTGGCTATTTCTCCCCTTATCCTGTTGCTGCTAATGTGGAAGCCACTAGAACTGGTTTGTAAGAGAAGCCCTAAAGCCCTAAGGAATCCATTGGATATAATGGATTATCTTCTGTGCAGTGTATCTGGAATGGTTTCACCTCTATACTATCCTTGGAGTAATTGAAAAAATAATAACTCAGGGTTTTTTTGTTTGTTTGGTTGGTTTTTTGAGACAGGGTCTCACTGTGTTGCCGAGGCTGGAGTGCAGTGGTATGATCATGGCTCACTGCAGCCTCAACCTCCCAAGCTCCAGCTCTTCTCCTACCTCATCCTCCCAAGTAGCTGGGACTACAGACATGTGCCATTATACCTGGCTAATTTTTTAATTATTTTGTAGAGACATGGTCTCACTATGTTGCCTAGGCTGCTCTCCTGGGATCAAGCAGTCCTTCTGCCTCAGCCTCCCAAAGTGCTGGAATTACAGGCATGAGCCATCACACCCTGCCCAGATAGTTATTGTTGTTGTTTTTTTTAATCGAACTAAATTCTTTTACAGGACCTCAGTTCAGAAAGGGTGCTAGAGAAGTGACCAGAAGGATAGAAGCAGTGATTAACCAGGAAGAGGAGGGCTGGTTTAAGGATGATGACAGCAGAAGCATCTTCCTTTTTTTCCTGAAGTGGGTCTAGTATGGTAATCAATAGCAACATGTGGCAATTTAAATTAATTAAAATTAATGGCAGGGTGTGGTGGCTCACACCTGTAATCCCAGCACTTTGGGAGGCAGGTAGATCACCTGAGGTAAGGAGTTCAAGGCCAGCCTGGCCAATATAGTGAAACCCCATCTCTTCCAAAAATATAAAAATTTAAAAATTAGCCAGGTGTGGTGGCGGGCGCCTGTAATCCCAGCTACTCAGGAGGCTGAAGCAAGAGAATCGCCTGAACCCAGGAGGCAGAGGTTGCAGTGAGCTAAGATCGCGCCACTACACTCTAGCCTGGGCGAGAGAATGAGACTCCCTCTCAAAAATAATAATAATAATAATAATAATAATAATAATAAAAATTAAAAACTCAGCTCCTCAGTTATATTAACCGTATTCCAAGTGTTTAGTCATGTTGCTAGTGACACTATTTCCATCATCTCGGAAAGTGCTGATGTACAGTGCTGCTCTGAAATTTTTCTTTTCTTGTCTTTTTTTTTTTTTTGAGACTGGGTCTCACTATGTCGCCTTGACTGGTGCGATGTTAGCTCAGTGCAACCTCTGCCTCACAGGCTCAAGTAATCCTCCTGCCTCAGCCTCCTGAGTAGCAGGGAGTTAGGCCATCATGTCCTGATAATTTTTTTTTGTTTTGTTGTGGGTCTCATTCTGTTGCCCAGGCTGGAGTACAATATCGTGATCTTGGCTCACTGCAACGTCTGCCTCCTGGGCTCAAGCAGTTCTCCTGCCTCAGCCTCCCAAGTACCTGGGATTACAGGCGCCCACCATCATGCCTGGCTAATTTTTGTACTTTTAGTGGAGACAGTATTTCACCATGTTGGCCAGGCTGATTTCGAACTCCTGACCTCAGGTGATCTGCCTGTCTCAGCCTCCCAAAGTATTGGGATTACAGGCGTGAGCCACTGCTCCTGGCCTTTTTTTATGTTTTGTTTTGTTTTGTTTTGTTTTTTGTAGAGATGAGGTCTCGACATGTTGCCTAGACTGGTTTCGAACTCCTGGACTCAAATGATCCTCCTATCTCAGCCTCCCAACATGCTGGGATTACAGGTGTGAGCCACCGTGCCCGACTGCCCTAAATTTTTTTTTTTCTTTTTGAGACAAAGTCTCACTCTGTCACCCAGGCTTGAGTGCAATGGCTGTGATCTCAGCTCATTACAACCTCTTCCTCTTGGTTTCAAGCGATTCTCCTGTCTCAGCCTCCCAAGTACCTGGGACTACAGGTGCATGACGCCACACCCGGCTAATTTTTAGTAGAGATGGAGTCTCACCATTTTGGCCAGGCTGGTCTCGAACTCCTGGCCTCAGGTGATCCACCCGCACTTGGCCTCCCTGTAAGTGCTGGGATTATAGGCGTGAATCACCACCCCCAGCCTGCTCTAAAATTTCTTTGCTTAACTGCATCTAGGGGCTTTTTTTGTGTTTTGGATTATTTTTGTTTCATGGACTATTTACTGGCGAATTACTAAGTCAAAGATGTAAATATCTTTGTCTTTGTATCCCTGTTAATTGTTTTCAAGTAATACCAATGATGCTTTTACCAGCAGTTACTTTTTTGTTTTTTTTTTTTGAGATGGAGTCTTGCTCTGTAGCCCAGGCTGGAGTACAGTGGCGTGATCTCAGCTTATTGCAACCTCTGCCTCCTGGGTTCAAGCGATTCTCCTGCCTCAGTCTCCCAAGAAACTGGGACTATAGGCGCCCGCCACACCTGGCTAATTTTTTGTATTTTTTTTTTTTTTTTTTTTGGCTCACTGCAAGCTCCGCCTCCCGGGTTCAGGCCATTCTCCTGCCTCAGCCTCCCGAGTAGCTGGGACTACAGGCGCCCGCTGCCTCGCCCGGCTAATTTTTTTGCATTTTTAGTAGAGACGGGGTTTCACCGTGTTAGCCAGGATGGTCTCGATCTCCTGACCTCGTGATCCGCCCGCCTCGGCCTCCCAAAGTGCTGGGATTACAGGCGTGAGCCACCGCGCCCGGCCAATTTTTTGTATTTTTAGTAGAAACGGGATTTCACCGTGTTAGCCAGGATGGTCTTGATCTCCTGACCTCATGATCCGCCCACCTCAGCCTCCCAAAGTGCTGGGATTACAGGTGTGAACCGCTGTGCCTGGCCTGACAGTTCTCTTTTTATTAGATTTTTCCAAACATTGGAATAGTTTCTTCACATCATAGTTCTCCTACCCTGTTTAATTTGAAATCAACTTTAAAAACAATTTAAACATCTCCGTTGAGACTGATAGAAAATGGATGGTTTGGGTGGGGACATAATTCCACTGAAATTGATTTGGAAAACTTTTTACTTGGATTTTTCTGGTGAGACACTTTACATTAGGTTCTTAAAGGGATTAATGGCTGGGCGCTGTGGCTCATGCCTGTAATCTCAGCACTTTAGGAGGCCAAGGTGGGCATATCACGAGGTCAGGAGTACGAGACCAGCCTGACCAACATGCTGAAACCCCGTCTCAAGCTCCTAACCTCAAGTGATCGACCCACCTCAGCCCCACAAAGTGTTGGGATTACAGACATGAGTCACTGCACCCGGCCCTGTTTTTTGGTTTTTTTTTTAAACTTAAATTTCATAAGTTTCTCTAATCATTGTCTCTTCGTGCCCTTTATAACTTGTTCTTGGCTGATATTTAAAATATCTGAGAACTTCAGTGACTTTTCAATAAACTCTAAAATAACTATCAATAAAAATGCTGAGACAACTAATACAAATTAGTCTTTTTGATAGCTTCCTGTAACACACAGTTAAAGTCACCAAAAGTAACTTATCTCTGGTCAACAGTGGCCCAGAAAAGCACCTGATATAGTAATTGAGTGTCTGGAACACTGTCAGATTATCACCCCTGGAATTAAAGCTCTAAATATCTAGAACATATACAATCTGAATATCAGAAAATGAAGTATTCTTACTCATTCAATAAATAATTTGCAAACATTTTTGTTAGGTTCTACGGAAGGTACAAAAAGGATACCTTCCTCCTCTTAAAGAGTTCATATACTTATAAAAGAAAAAGAAAATTAAGATCAGTAGTATAAGTACAAGCATAGTACTCTGAATGCAAAGGGAGAATTGGGTTATTAGGTAGAGGCATTATATGGAAGGTGTTGGTTAAGCTGAGCCTTCAAACGTTGAAATAAGAGTTGGAAAGCCTGCAGTCTGGCTGAAGCTCTTCCAGCTAAGGAAAGGCCTGAACAAAACTTAAGGGTAGAAAGCACTCGAGAGCAAAGAACATATAAAAGTGCATGGTCTTTGTAGGAGATGGCCAAGTGTCATAGTCAACCCAAAGAATAATAGAAGGACAAAATGAGCTGATGGAGATAGCCAGATTTTAAGGCCTTGAGTGTACATTAAAGGGTTTGGGCTTAGTTGAGCCCATTGATAGGTGAAATGAGGATTCTTTTCTTATGGTTACATGTACTTACTCTGTTCAGTTCCACTAATAAGAACCATTAGACTGTTGTCCAGTGTGGTTAGCTACTCACTTTGTTTGGCAAATTAATTAAAGGTCTATAAAATTTTTTTAGTTGCACTGGCCACATTTCAAGGGCTCAGTAGTCTCATGTGAGCGGAGAGTGCACTATAGAACATTTCTATGCATGTGAGTGGAGAGTGCAGCTATGGAACATTTCTATCACTGCAGAAAGATTATTGGACAGCACGGCCCCCTAGATGTTGATGTGAGGATCTCTAGTAGGATTTAAAAGCTTAAGAATGAAAACTTTTGTTAGAGCTGTGGTTTTATGATAAATACATAATTTGTAATATGTTAAAAAAAAAGTAAATTAAAAAACAATTGGTTTCAACATACAAAGAAATCTTGAAATTAGTTGATAGTGTGAATGATCCTATTCCAATTTGGTTTCTCCTTTTGGATTTTTATATGTTGTATTTTCTTAAAAGTCAAGGTACTTTCAAATTGAGAGTTGAATGTTAGTGATAATACAGGAACATATTACAACCTGATCTTGTTAGTTGATTTTGTATTTAATTATTTTTATTAGGCTTTTTTTTTTTTTTGAAATGGAGTCTCCCTCTGTCGCCCAGGCTGGATTCCAGTGGTGTGATCTGAGCTCGCTGCAACTTCTGCCTCCCGAGTTCAAGCAATTCTCCTCTCTCAGACTCCTGAGTAGCTGGGATTACATGCGTGCGCCACCACACCCAGCTAATTTTTGTATTTTAGTAGAGATGGGGTTTCACTATGTTGGTCATGCTTGAACTCCTGACCTCAGTGATCCACCTACCTTGGCCTCCCAAAGTGCTGGGATTACAGGCATGAGCCACCGCGCCCAGCCAAATGTGTTTTTATACCTCTGTAGTGAGGATTTTGAATCTCAATGAGCCACGAGTTTAAAATGAAATTAGAAGATTGTTATAGACAAGATGCTTTTTCTACATTATTGATTTTTCTAGGATTCACTGCTATTGCTTTTAAATTGAACAAAGCATTAGAGTGAAAGAAACAAGGCTCCTTTTAGTGGAGAAATAAAATTACAGAATCAGTAGAAGTGACAAGACTAATTATATATGTGTTTCTTTTCAAGAACTACGACTCCAGGAGAAACAAAACTTCTGGCCTCTGAAATCTATGACATTCTTCAGTCCTCCAATATGGCAGATGGTGATAGTTTTAATGAAATGAATTCACGTCGAAGGAAAGCTCAGTTTTTTCTGGGAACTACAAACAAACGTGCCAAAACAGTGGTTTTGCATATAGATGGCCTTGATGATACGGTAAGGTCTGTTAGATGGGAAAGAGAAATCATGTTACTAGTTTCTTCAGTGTCCCTTGCTAACAGTCTTTGAGAATAAATCTCGCTATCAGTATTTTACTAATACAAAGGGTCATTTTGTGCTAAAGAGGTCAATCATAGGATATAAGAATTTAAAATATTTATGTCCCTAATAATAGAACATCGAAATATGTGAAGTGAAACTTACAGAAATGGGGAGAAACAGAAAAATCCACAGTTAGAAACGGAGATTTTTAACACAGCTCTCTCAATTAATATAGGAAGCATACAGAAAATCAGTTAAGATATAGAAGACTCAAATAATACTATCAACCAATTTAACCTAATTTTTATTTTATTTATTTATTTTTTATATATTTTTTGAGATGGAGTCTTACTCTGTCACCTAGGCTAGAGCACAGTGGTGCAATCTTGGCTCATTGCAACCTCTGCCTCCCGGGTTCAGGTGTCTCTCCTGCCTTGGCCTCCCGAATGGCTGGAATTACAAATGTGCGCCACCATGCCCAGCTAATTTTTGTATTTTTAGTAAAGACGGGGTTTCACCATGTTGGCCAAGCTGGTCTCAACTCCTGACCTCAGGTAGGTAGTCTGCCTGCCGCAGCCTCCCAAAGTGCTCGATAACAGGAATGAGCCACCGTGCCCAGCCCAAAGCATGTTCTTTGAACATGGTGAATGCAAATTAGAAATCAATAACAGAAAGGTATCTGAAAAATTTCCCCCAAATTTGTGAAACTAAGTGACACATTTCTTTTTTTTTCCTTTTCTTTTTTCAGGGACAGGGTCTCGTTCTGTGGCCCAGGCTGGAGTGCAGTGGCACAATCATAGTCTACTGCAGCCTCAAACTCCTGGGCTCAAATAATCTTTCTGCCTCAGTCTCCTGAGTAGCTGGAACTGCAGACATGTGCCACCATGTCTGGCTAATTTTTAAGTTTTTGCAGAGATGGAGTCTTGCTGTGTTGCCAGGTCTTTGACTCCTGGCCTCAACCAGTCCTCCTGCCTCAACCCTGCAAAGAGCTCGGATTACAGGCATGAACCACTGCACCTAGCTAAATAGCACATTTCTAAAGTAATCTATGAGTCAGTAAATAAAAGAGAAATTAGCATTTTGAACTGAATAAAAAGGAAAGTGAACTGAATAAAAATGAAAGTGTAGGCTGGGCGCGGTGGCTCACACCTGTAATCCCAGCACTTTGGGAGGCCAAGGCAGACGGATCATGAGGTCAGGAGTTTGAGACCAGCCTGGCCAACATAGTGAAACCCCGTCTCTACTAAAAATACAAAAATTAGCTGGGCATAGTGGTACGCCTGTAGTCCCAGCTACTCGGGAGGCTGAGGCAGGAGAATTGCTTGAACCCAGGAGGTGGAGGTTGTGGTGAGCTGAGATCACACCACTGCACTCCAGCCTGGGCAACAGAGTGAGACTCCGTCTCAAAAAAAAAAAAAAAAAAATGAAGAAAGTGTAATAAAAATGAAAGTGATATATACATGAAAGTGTAGCTGAAATTTGTTGGAAGTAGTTACCGATGTTTACAGTGGAAATTCATTAGCTCCAGATGCATAACTGTTTATATACAAAAAAGAAAGGGTATCAAGTCAGTGACTTAAGCTTCTATCTTAAAAAAATAGAAGAAGCTGAAGGGAATCACTGGATCCCAAGAGTTCAAGGTTATGGTGGTCTATGATCCTGTCACTACACACTCCTGTGTAGGCAACAAAAACCCTGTCTCAGAAAAAAAAAAGAAACTAGAAAAAGAAGAGCAAATTAAAGCCACAACAAGCAGAAGAGAAGAAACAAGAAAGATCTGGGAAATGAAAAACAATAGAGAAAAACCAATGAAATCAAAAGCTGGTGTTTGACATGATTGTTAAAATTGGTAAGCCTCAAGTCGAACAGATCAAGAGTAAAAAAGTCATAAATTATCAATATCAGAAATGAGAGAAGATGCCACTATAGATCCTACAAACATCAAAAGGATAAGTAAGGGGCCGGGCACGGTGGCTCACGCCTCCGTAATGCCAGCACTTTGGGAGGCTGAGGCAGGCGGATCACTTGAGGTCAGGAGTTTGAGACCAGCCTGGCCAACATGGTGAAACCCCATCTCTACTAAAAATACAAAAATTAGCCAGGTATCATGGTGCAGGCCTGTAATCTCAGCTACATAGGAGGCTGAGGCAGGAGAATCGCTTGAACCCAGGAGGCAGTGGTTGCAGTGAGTGGAGGTCATGCCACTGCACTCCAACCTGGGTGACAGCAAGACTCCATGTCAAAAAAAAAAAAAAAAAAAAAAGAGTAAGTGAATATTTTAAATGCTTTTATGCCAATAAATTTCATAATGTAGATGAAACAGGTTTCATGAAAGACACAGATGACTGAAGCTCACTCAAGAAGAAACAGATGACCTGATTAATTGTATATCTACTAAAGAAATTGAATTTGTAGCTAAAAATCATGCCATAAATAAAACTTGAAGCCCGGATAGAAGCATGTTTTCTAGTGTCATTGGTTTTAAAAATTTTTTTTTTTTTTTTTTGAGACAGGGTTTTGCTCTTGTTGCCCAGGCTGGAGTGCAATGGCACAATCTCGGCTCGCTGCAACCT
Source organism: Theropithecus gelada (assembly GCF_003255815.1). Taxonomy (NCBI): domain Eukaryota; kingdom Metazoa; phylum Chordata; class Mammalia; order Primates; family Cercopithecidae; genus Theropithecus; species Theropithecus gelada. The sequence continues at coordinate 67,859,299 of NC_037676.1, read as the reverse complement.
CCACCTCCTGGGTTCAAGCCTTTCTCCTGCCTCAGCCTCCCAGGTAGCTGGGATTACAGGTGCCCGCCACCACACCCAGCTAATTTTTTATTTAGTAGAGACGGGGTTTCGCCATGTTGGCCAGGTTGGTCTCGAACTCCTGACCTCAGGTAATCCATCTGCCTTGGTCTCCCAAAGTGCTTGGATTACAGGCATGATCCACTGCGGCCGGCCTTAAATTTTATTTTGTCAGCCTGGTGCAGTGGCTCAAACCTATAATCCCAGCACTTTGGGAGGCTGAAGCAGGTGGATCACAAGGTCAGGAGTTCAAGACCAGCCTGGCCAACATGGTGAAACCTCGTCTCTACTAAAGATACAAAAAATTAGTGGGGTGTGGTGGTGCATGCCTGTAATCCCAGCTACTCAGGAGGTTGAGGCAGGAGAATCCCTTGAACCTGGGAGGTAGAGGTTGCAGTGAGCTGAGATTGTGCCATTGTACTCCAGCCTGGGCAACAGGGCGAGATCCTGTCACACACACACAAAAATGTTTATTTTGTCTATATTTTTAGTTGTTTAGAGGCTAAATCTGGTCCCTGTTAATCCATCTGGACTGCGACTGGAAGTTCCCCTGAAGTTACCTTGCACAGAGATTATATAACTTTACGTATTTGGGGTAGCAGTTGGTAGATTACCACTTACCTCTTTAGCAATGCCAGGTAGGTTACATTAGATTATTCACAGCTTTTTTCTGTTTTTTTTTTTTTTTTTTTTGAGACAAGAGTCTCACTCTGTCCCCCACGCTGGAGTGCAGTGGCGTGATCTTGGCTCACTGCAACCTTTGCCTCCCAGGTTCAAATGATTCTCCTGCCTCAGTCTCCTGAGTAGCTGAGACTACAGGCGCCCGCCACCATGCCCATCTAATTTTTGTGTTTTTAGTAGAGACATGGTTTCACTATATTGGCCAGGCTGGTCTCGAACTCCTGACCATGTGATCCACCTGCCTTGGCCTCTCAAAGTGTTGGGATTGCAGGCGTGAGCCATTGTGCCTGGCCCACAGCTTTTTCTAGTTGTGTTTGAGGTGCTTAGGCTCAGGATTTGGGGTTTAGTAAATAAGCTTGAGAAGAAACCTTCCATATGCATATTATCAGAGCCAAATCAGTCCACAGCTATCTTACTGAAAGTGGGATCATGAGACAATTTCTAGAAAGCAAGTTCTAATAAAGATAAATTGATTCACTGGAAGATCTTAAAATATATAAAATATCTCCAATACCATGTATTTAATTTTAATGAATAAGAATAATACAGTTTCTTTTTAAAGCTAGCACAAATCAAATAATAAAACCCAGCAAAGCACACACAAAAATATAGGCTAGCCAGGTGTAGTGGCACTTGTCTGTAATCTCAGCTATATGGGAGGCTAAGGCAGGAAGATCGCTAGAGCCTAAGATTTCAAGACCAGCCTAGTCAACATAGTGAGAATCTGTCTCAAAAAAAAGAAACAGCAGAAACCAAACAAACAAACATATAGGCCAATGTATAGTAAAAATATGATTGTCAAAGTCTAAAATGAAATATTAGCAAGTTAACTCTAGTACTGTACTATCATGTTAACATGTTTTTGGTGACATAGCCTAGCACTAGTGATAAGTTTATTCCATCGATTCTCTCATTCAGTTCTGACAAGCAGCACAGAGAGATGTATATCTTTTTTCTTTCTTTATTTGTTTTTGAGACAGAGTCTCACTCTGTCGCCCAGGCTGGAGTTCAGTGTGACACAATCTTGGCTCACTGCAACCTCTGCCTCCGGGGTTCAAGCAATTCTCCTCCCTCAACCTCCCAAGTAGCTGGGATTAAAGATGCCCACCACCATGGCCCGCCAATTTTTTTGTATTTTTATAGAGGTTTCACTCTGTTGCCCAGTCTGGTTTTGAACGCCTGACCTCAAGTGATCTGCCTCCCTCGGCCTCCCAAAGTGCTAGGTTATAATAGAAGGGGAAGTTGAGTTTAGAATGGTCAAATAACTTAACTGTTTGCTCCACCTATGTAACTTTAGCTTAGTCAACATTTTTTGGACTACTAGGTAGTGTGACTTCAGAATTGAACTTTTTTTTTTTTTTTTTTTTCCAGACAGAGTTTTGCTCTTTTGCCCAGGCTGGAGTGAAGTGGCACGATCTCAGCTCACTGCAGCCTCCAGCCCCTGGGTTCAAGTGATTCTCGTGCCTCAGCCTCCCAAGTAGCTGGGGTTACAGGCACCCGCCACCACACCCGGCTAATTTTTTTTATATTTTTAGTAGAGACAGGGTTTTGCCTTGTTGGTCAGGCTGGTCTTGAACTCCTGACCTCAGGTGATCCACCTGCCTCGTCCTCGCGAAGTGCTAGGATTACAAGCGTGAGCCACTGCTCCTGGCCCAGAATTGAACTTTTAATCACAATATTATAATTTCCTAAAAACAATCTAGTTTTATCCTGGAGTTGTAAATATGATTTAACATAATGAAATACTTTAGTATAATATCAGTAAGTCAATAATTTGATAATTTGCTATTCATACTGCTGTAAATACAGAAAATCCAGGAGAATGATCTGAAATTTCTTAAAAATATTTTAAAAATCCAGTGACATTATTAAATATATGGAAATCAGTCACTTCTTAAAAGGAGAAAAGTAGTTTTACTCTCCCAAACAAAACAAACAGCTAGGAAGAGTGCAGGGGTATTTTTTGTTTTTTGTTTTTTGTTTTTTTAAACTTAATGATCAGTGTGATAGTAGCAAGGCTATTCTTAGTAAGAACATAAGAGACTCAATAAAAAAAATTAAATGTCCTCAGTGTTATAAGAAGACTGGAGTAAGTGGAATGAAATGCCTGTTTCTGAAAGTTTGTAAGGATGTCAGTTCTTCCTAAATTTGTAGACTTAAAATAATACCAATCAGTCTGATGATTTTGGAAGTTTATTTCCCAATCTAAAAGTTCACATGGTAGAATGTACTAATTTTTACAATAAAAGAGAGCACCTAATGTTAGGCATTATTTTAGATACCAGGGATACAGTGATGACCAAAGAGCAAAACTTTTTCCTCTCTTGGAGCTAGCATAGTTGGAGGAGGCAGACAATAAGCTTGCTAAAAAAGTGTGTTAATTTATGTTGAAATAAAGATAAATTAGACTTATGAATCTCGTTTCTCACTGTGGCATGTGGTTGGCATTTAGTACCAGACTCTACCTGTGGTAAATTAGGCAAGTTGTTTTTCTACTTTTCACGTTACTCACATTTGAAATAAGAGATCAGATTAATAATATCCTAACTTACATATATTGTGCGAGCTTTACTTCACTTTTAAGTTTACCTGATGTTGAATATGTGGACGAGATAAACATGGTGCTATTTGACACCAATCCTGTAAGAGGGCTTCACCAAATGCAGGCCCCTGCAGAGCAGGGTCCAGACACAGTGCTCTAGATGAGCCCACTGTGGGCCCGTGCTGTGCCACAGACTGTCGCGTCCCAGGCCTCCCTGAGTAGGGTTGAAATGCAGAAGTAGGGAGATGAGCAATGATGTGAGCAGTTGTTCTGAAGGATGTGGAAATAAGTTTGAAAACTGGATATAGTCTACAGACTTGGCACATGGGTCAATTGCAGATTGACCCCTCAGAGATATAAATGAAAACCTGTTCTCAATACAGAAATCAGAAAATGTAGAGTGTGTGATTTGGTGTATGTGGGCCAGAGGTGGAGGGAGCTATGAGGAGAAAATGCAGTTACTTTTTCCATTTTCTCTTTGGATCTTGTGTTGAGATGACCACTTGATGGTCAAGTGGATATGTCTGACAGACAAATGAAAATAAGAAAGTCATATTGGAGTTAGTAATGTTAGTGATGGCTAAAGTGATGAGAATAGTCTCCTGAGGGTTGAAGCAGAAAGAAAGTCAGTGTAGGCACTGGACTTTGGAGTTAAGGTGAGACAGAGCTGGAATAATCAGTGGGGAAGTGGAAGGCCAGGATAATGTAGTACCCTGCATTGAAGCATTGAAGGGTACATGTTATATTGTGTTTTGAAGAGTATTAGGAAAATGAGAACCACATAAGGTATGTCTAACCCTTGAGAATGCAATGGTAACCATAAGAATGCCATAAATGAATGATGCAGTGATATTTATAATACCAGGTGATTTAAGGAATAGGGACTTAAACAGTGAATGCTCACTAATTCTAACTTCAGTCTATTAGAATTTATCCCTGGAGATTTTTAGGCTAGAGTGTGGATCATAAACCTTTTCTTTTCTTTTCTTTTCTTTTTTTTTTTTTGAGATGGAGTTTCGCTCTGTCACCCAGGCCGGAGTGTAGTGGCACAATCTCAGCTCATTGCAACCTCTGCCTCCCGGGTTCAAGTGATTCTCCTGCCTCAGCCTCCCGAGCAGCTGGGACTACAGGCACACGTCACCATGCCCAGCTGATTTTTGTATTTTTAGTAGAGATGGGGTTTTACCATATTGGCCAGGCTGTTCTTTAACTCCTGACCTCGTGATCCACCCGCCTCAGCCTCCCAAAGTGCTAGGATTACAGGCGTGAGCCACTACGCCTGGCCAAACCTTTTCTTTATAGGACCAGAAAGTAAATATTTTTGGCTTTGTAGACCACGATGGGCTCTGTCATAACTACTAACGCTGTATTAGCATGAAACTAGCCTCAGATAATATGTAAACAAATGGGTGTGCTTGTGTTCCAATAAAACTTTATTTACAACAACAGCTGGTGGACTATGGTTTTCCCCACCCATGAGCTAGAAGAACCTCTGCTTTTCTGCTTTTTGGCATTTTTTTCCCCTGTATTGTGTTCTGCTTTATTTAAGATGTAAATTATCCTTGGCTAACTTCTTTCTGATTAAAAAAATTATTAAAACTGCATATTAGTATTGAAGCTTTAAAAATTTAGGAATTACTATTCTGTTGATCTTATAAAATTTAAAAAATTTGACTAAGCACTCCCCCACTCTTTGCCCTGAAATAAGATGGTAAAACTGAAATAGGTCATTTGCTGCCTTCCCCCCTCCAAAATATAACTTGGTTTTAGCTGATTTATTACCTTTTATTTACCTAGTTTCATAACAATTTGCTTTTACTTTTTCAGTCTCGGAGAAATCTATGTGAAGAGGCTTTGTTAAAAATTAAAGGTGTTATTAGCTTTACTTTTCAAATGGCTGTTCAAAGGTGTGTGGTGCGAATCCGTTCAGATTTGAAAGCTGAGGTAAGTATTTTAAAATGCTTAATATGTTTGAGATTATAGGTAAACAATTCAGTTTCAAAGTCGTTCCTTTTTATCTTGACTTAGGCTTTGGCATCAGCAATAGCATCAACCAAGGTTATGAAAGCTCAGCAAGTTGTGAAAAGTGAAAGTGGAGAAGAGGTAAAAGTTGTATTTAATTTTCTTTGTCTCTAACTCACTCTCAGTTATTTTTTATGGCTAGCAGATTGCCAGTATTTCTAAATTAATAGTGCCAAGTATGTAAGGATGTGCTGTTTCTTGGTTAACAGTTAACTATTTTAGAAATATAGAGAGATCTTTTGTGGATATCAGAGTCTGCTCTTGCCGATTTTTACCTGGAAATAAAGGATATGTGTCTTCCTTGCATTTATTTTTAAATACTTTCTTCATAACCTTAACTAATTTTGACAATCCAAAAAATAAAGGTGTATCCACCGAGCAAGTAAATAGGGTGAAAATCCTTGTATCTTGCTACTCTCTTCACTAGCTTTGTGATGGGGGAAACAAATATGCCTTGAGCTCATTTGGGTTCCCATCACATAGATGGGAGGTTCCATGGCTCTCCAGTGGCCTGCAGTGGCTAGACACTTGCTTTAGTGATTATTACACAGAGAAAGGTTGCTCATTTACTCCTAGAATTTCAGCAGATCAGCTTCTGAGTTCTTACTTGTACTCTGCTTACTCCTTTCTGTATTGACGCTGCTCAGCAATTGGGCCTACTGTCATGGAAGAGGAAAGTTTACCCTGAGAATAACCATGGTAATTAGAATAAGGGGTAAAGTTGATTTTGTAATAACTGTTAATATTTTCTGTATCAGATGTTGGTCCCATTCCAAGATACTCCTGTGGAAGTAGAACAGAACACAGAGCTACCTGACTACCTGCCTGAGGATGAGAGTCCCACAAAGGAACAGGACAAAGCGGTGTCCCGGGTTGGCTCACACCCAGAAGGTGGAGCTAGCTGGCTGAGCACAGCTGCAAACTTTTTATCCAGATCATTTTATTGGTGACTTCACTTTGGGGCTCAAGGACTGTGTGAACCAACAAGGGGCCAGTTTTCCATTGTTGTGGTGAACTGTCAAGTGCAATTTGCAATAAGTTATCATGAAAAGTTTTTAGATTACATGATTGCGTATGCTGCATTTTACATTTTATTGGACATTTTACCCCACTGAGTGGTAAAAAAGACAGAGGCTACGGATGGAGTTGCTTTGTTATGAAAGTATTTTGGTTTTGTTTTCTTTCATTTAATTGCCTCATATTTAAAAACCATGGGTCCACTGTTAAAACACACGTGTATGTGCAGCTTTACATTTTATTTTACATGAAGCACGTGATTAGGAAAACTCGTTTTCTCCTCAAGCCTCAGGACCTACCTGAAGAGAAGTTTTCTTGTAGCTCAAGTTGTGCATGAATTACTGAATATTTTACTGTGCTTTTCTTCATGAAGGATACATGCTTTATACTCTTCACTGAAAGCTGGAAACATTTCTTGTTACCCTCTTTTGTGCCTTTTTATTTTGCCAACCATGTTTATAGAAAGGACATTACTAATGACATTTTGCAAAGTAAAAACATTCATTTGAACATAGTCCCCTAGAAAAACAACTCTACAAAAATTTTGCAGCCTTATTCATTATAATTTTAATAAAATTAACACAAAATCAGTCAAGAAGAAGGAAACATGTATATTAGCGAAGTGTTTTTGGAGACTATTTGAATGTGACCAAATGTGGTTCTGGTTGACTTCTTTTCACTTTGGCTTATATCAGCTCTTGAGAGTTAAATCTGATCATGATATTGCAAACAACTGTAAATGGTCTCTAGGCCTTACTTTGTGATTATACGTTATCTCCTGCTAGAAAAAGATAATGTAGTAAAGAACTGACAAACTGAAAAAAAGAAAACAAAAATCAAATGCCTATAATACCCTAATGCCACTTTGGTATAGAGTCTAACTTTAAAACATGAATTGCTCGACAGAATTCTATTCAGTAGGTGTTTCTTTGTATTGCCTTTTGTGAATTTTTTATGAAAATGCTGCAGTTGTGTTGAATGAAAAAGACCCAAATTATAGCTTATGAAGAAATAAAGCCAGGATTGATTACTTAATCCTGTTTCTCATGTCCAGCCAGAAAAAAAGAACTTCAGTGAAGGTAAGATAAATAAATAATACACATATAATACTTTTTTTGGTAGTTAAGTGCTAATTACATATATGTAATACTTTATTAAATTTCTGAAATATTTGGTAACTAAAATTTTCTTTTTTGGAAATTAATAAATCTAGATACATATTAATGTTGATATGATTAAAAACAAGAAGAAACTGAAATTTCTTTTCATCAACATGTAGAGCTGCTATTTTACTATTTGGAGAATATGATGTGAAGATTGGACCCCAAAAGGTTTCCTTGTGTTTTCATTGTAAAATACCATCATCAGTGAGAGTCTTGAGGTCACTAACATTATCACCTTCTGGAGAGAGAGTTACTGGAGGCATTGAGGATATTTTTTTTTCATGTGTTTGGTTTCTCATTCAAGTGACACACACAAACTGAAAAAACAAAAAAAAAAAAACAAAAAAAAACAAAAAAAAACCCAACAACTTTCAGGGCACCTATTGCTCTAAATGCATAATATAACTTGCTGCCAGAACCAGATGTATTGAAAAAAGAAAATAAAACCACCTTCTTTCTATAGCCATTAAAGCAAAGTTTACTGTTCTAACAAATTTGTATTTTATTTTGCATTGCCACACATCTGCTTATTTAAAAACTACATCCCTTTGGTAGTAATGTTTCAGGACAAGTAGGTATTACTGCTTGATGTTTGTGTGTTCTAATTCTAAGAGTTCTTTATTCCAGATCATATAGAGCAGTTAAGGCAACTGTAACAGCATTTTTTGAAATACATTGTAAAATAATAAAAGGTAACATAATTAAAATTGAGTGGATATTATATACTTGTGGTATAAGTATTATTGATTATTTTTAAATTTTATTTTAAGTTCTGGGATACATATGCAGAATGTATCATAGGTATACATGTGCCATGGTGGTTTGCTGTACCTGTCAACCCGTCATGTATGTTTCAAGCCCCTCATACATTAGGTATATTTCCTAATGCTCTCCCTCCCCTTCCCCCCACCCCCCGACAGGCCCTGGTGTGTGATGTTTCCCTATGTTGATTTCTCTTAAGCCTGTGTGTACACACATTGCCTAGCACACTTTCCCAGTTCCCTGCAGTTGTGCCACTTGACTAATTCCCACGCATCCTCTATTTGTTTCCTTCCTGACACCACACCTGCCTCTCCCCAGATTGGATCACTGCTCCTGTGCATATACTCATTGTAGCATCTATCACATTATATCAAAATTGCATATTTACCAGTGTCTCTTCCCTACTAAGCTCTCTGAGAAGAGAATCTTTCTTTTTTAAGTTTTGCTTTGCATTGACACATAATATTTGTGCATATTTATGGGGTACAATAATGATGTGAGTCTTCACATTAACATTGTAGCTGTGCCTGACTTATAGTAAATGCTCAGATATTTTTTAGGGGAAATGAGCAAAGTTTTTTTAAAAATCAGTAAAACATAAACATACTTGTTGGGCAAAAGGAAAAATGTCATATGTATTTCTTCTGGGCATGCTTATTTCTGACATCAATATTTAACACATTTCAGCCAGGCACAGTGGCTCGTACCTGTAATCCCTGCATTTTGGGAGGCCAAGGTGGGGAGGATTGCTTGAGCTCAGGAGTTTGAGACCAGCCTGGGGAACATGGTGAAACCTTGACTGTACAAAAAAAAAAAAAAATTAGCTAGCTGTGGTGACAAGTACCTGTAGTCCCAGCTACTTGGGAGGCTGAGGTGGGAGGATTGATTGGGCCTAGAAGATTGAGGCTGCAGTGAGCCGTGATAATGCCAGCCTAGATGACACAGCGAGACCCTGTATCTCAAATAAAAAGCAAATGTCTTCATTTATTTTGTCATTTGGTTTTTATTTTAAAAAAATGGGAGGGGGCATAATATTTGCTGCATTGAATGGAGCTAGAATTATCCTGATTCTTACAGAATTTTTACAGGAGAAAATGATATACATAAAATAGTGGTTTTTATTTTCTGTTTTATAACTGATAAGCTGTGTGATCCTAGGCAATATTTTAACTTCTAAACTTTTTTCATTAGTAAAATGGAGATGATTCCTCTGCCTCATGGGGCCATTATTAGGATCCAGTGAGAGATGAGTGTTTTGAAAACTAAAAATTTACCGGTGTGCAATGGATTTATTGTTACTGGAAGTTTCTCAAGTGGTAACCCTTTTTTTTTTTTTTTTTTTTTTTTTAAAGACAGTCTTGTTCTGTTGCCCAGGCTAGAGTGCAGTGGTGTGATTTTGGCTCACTGCAACCTCCGCCTCCAGGGTTCAAGCGATTCTCATGTCTTAGCCTCCCCGGTAGCTGGGATTACAGGCACCTGCCACCAAGCCTGGCTAATTTTTGTATTTTTAGTAGAGACAGGGTTTCACCCTGTTGGCCAGGCTAGTCTTGAACTTCTGGCCTCAAGTGCTTTGCCCTCCTTGGCCTTCCAAAGTGCTGGGATTACAGATGTGCGCTACCTCGCCTGGCCTTCAAACACTATTCTAATCATGCTTTATCTGACTCCTCATCTTCCCGTCTTCACACATCCAATCAGAGAGTTTTTGTTTTTTGAAATTTTTATTTATTTTTATTTTTTTAAGGCTTAGTCATCTGCTCTTTGATTTTTATCTAAATTTTCTCCCTTGGATAATTCATTTATTGTCAGGATTTTAATTACCTTTTTGTAGATAATTGCTAAACCTCCACTGTACTGTCAACTTTGATTGCACTTTTTTTCCTTTGCAGTACCTATCAAATGTAAAGTCTGAATTTTAATTTTTGTTAGAACTCAGCTCATGGTAGGCATGCAATAAATTTTAACAAAAATGAATTCTGTGCCATGTACTATGCTAATGCTTTACAAATATTTATTCACTGAACCCTAAACCACTATGAGGTAGGTACTCTTAAATCACAGTTTTACAGATGGGGAAAAACGAGACAGATTAAGTAACTTATTGGTGCCAGGTTATGGACCTAGTAAGTGGGGAAGCCAGGACTCAAACCTGGGCATTTTGGCTCCTGAGTCTGTACTCCCCCAGAAGGCAGCCTGCATCTTGTGTTCCCCCGCTGTGCCTTTCCAGATTTACCACCACCCTTCTAGTCCAGACCCTTTGGCTTGTATCTGGTCTGGGGACTTAATTCAGGTACCTGTTAGCAGTCAGAAACTCAGTGTCTGGAGACCAGAAAAGTTAAGTATATAAAAGCAATAAGCCTAGTCAGGCGACAGCACAGGAAAACAGCACCTGTCTAAAGGAAACCACATTATCCTCATATGGGTGGCTGGCTTTGAGAATGCACAGCTTTTGGACTTTATGGCTCTTCCAGACCTATCAAACACTACTAGAGCCGTATAAGATATGCCTGTTGGCCAGAAATAGGCTACTCTTCCTCCTAGAATGGCCCATTCTGTTATATCAGTTTCATCTTAATAGTATTTTCATCATTTTCAGCTCTAATGTCAACAAAAGCCTATGGACTGAAGTTTAGACTGCTTTGTGCAGCATCAAAAATGCCCTGAGAGTTTAGTCGCCAGCCTAGCCTTTCACAGTTTTGCTAGGATTAGTTCAGACTATGGAAGGCACAGTTGTATATCTCATTGTTAGAATAACAGTCTGCTTTATTTAGCCTTGCCTATTATAGCATAAATATTCCATATTCATCCTACCCTCTAGATCTTTTTTGTAATCTTTTCGGGAATTTCCTCCTTTATACTCTTCTTTAAAATATTTTGTTATGAAAATAAGCTCAATATATTACAGAAATGCATAAGAAAGCACAAACCACCTGTCATGTCACAACATAGATAGTCTAGGTAACTGAACATCTTGTTTCATTTTATTTTCATTTATCTGTTTACAATTTTTTTTACATTGGCAACGTTTTCAAAATAGGCATCCAGAACTGGGTGTGGTGACAGGTACCTGGAGTCCTAGCTACTCAGAAGGCTGAGGCAGAAGGATTGCTTGAGTACAGGAGTTCAAGTTCAGCCTGGGCAACATGGCAAGACTCCATCTTGTAAAAATAGGCATCCAGGGTCGGGCGTGGTGGCTCACACCTGTAATTCCAGCAGTTTGGGAGACTGAAGTGGGCAGATCATCTGAGGTCAGGAGTTCGAGACCAGCCTGACCAACGTGGTAAAACTCCATCTCTGCTACAAAATTAGCCAGGCGTGGTGGCACATGCCTGTAATCCCAGCTATTGGGAGGCTGAGGCAGGAGAATTGCTTGAACCCAGGGGGGTGGAGGTTGCAGTGAGCCGAGATTGCGCCATTGCATTCCAGCCTGGGCAAGAGTGAAACTCCGTCTCAAAAAAAAAGGCATCCAACGGAAAGTCCTGCTTGTCTTCTTTTGAACCTTAGTTATTGGTTCCTCTAACCAGGGACAGCCATTTTTACTAATTTTTTATGCCCATCAGAGAGATTCTACAAATTTACTAACTTTTTCATATTTTTCCCCATGCAAATGGTAGTGTGATATCCTGCACCTACTTTTTTCCCTTAAAGTGTATCTTAGAAGTTACTGTATATTCATGTATAAAGCAGCTCCCTTCTTTTACAGCTTCAAAGTATTATACTGTATTAATGTTCCATGATTTATTTAGTGCTTTGTAATCTTTTACTCTTAAAAAAATAGTGCTGTATAAGTATAGCTGTAGGAATGATTCCTTGATGTGGAAATGGGCCAAAGGCTAGGTTTTTAATTTTGATAGTTCTTGCCTCCTTAGAGAGTATTCCAGCAAGGTGTGAGAGTGGTTCCCCTCAACTTCTCACTGTGTTATCCCATGTTGGCCAGGCTGGTCTCAAATTCTTGACCTCAGGTGATCCACCCGCCTCAGACTCCCAAAGTGCTGGGATTATAGGCGGGAGCCACTGTGCCCAGCCTTAATAACTTTTAACACTACTTGAGCACTTACTATATCCCACACTATCTATTGGACCTTTACTTGTGTTATTTCCTTTAATTATTACAGTGGTCCAGTGAGCTGGGCTTTTTCTTACCCATTTTACACAGGAAACTAAAGCTTAGAAATAAGGTAACTGGTCATATCACCCTGAACGTGCCTGATCTTGTCTGAAATAAAGTAACTGGTCTTAAGTACACTTAAAAACTAATCAGTGGCAGGGCTGGTATTTAAATCTCAGAGGTCCTTCTTAGTGACCTTTTAGTCTATTGCCCAAATAATTGCTGTGAATGAGACTGAGCCCAGGTTGAGAAGCATGATTTAGTTCTTGCACATTTAAGATTTTTATTGTTTTTTTTTTTCTTTTTGTATTCTTTTCAACATTTTCAGCATTTTTCAACATTAGCCATTTGATTTTTTCTACTCTTCTGCTTATAAGCATTTATGGCTTACTGTGTCAAGTCTAAATTCTTATGTTTTCAGGAATCACCATAACCTGCTCTCCTTTCCTGTGAATTGACCTGACACTCTTATTTTTACTTAAGTTGACATCTTTAAACTTCAGTAAAACTTGCATTGTGTGCTTGGGAGTCCACTCATTCTCTTCTCCTCAACTTAAAAAATTCTATCTGTTCTTCAAGAACTGGCTATTCCATGAAGCTGTCCACGTTTGTTTTGGTTCTTGCTGATTTATTTCCCAGTTGTTCAAACTTTTTCAGCACTTAAACAGTCTGCTGTATATTTAGCCACTGATTTTGTGTCATTTGTATCTTCATTCCTTAATGGGTTCATTATGTAGATTATGACAGCAGAGATCTCTTTCAAACCTTGTGCTTCCCCTTTTGCACTGCCCCCTTCCTTATCAAGCCAAATTGAAGCCTAACCCCAAGCCTCCTCTTTACTGGTGGCTTCAGGACCAGCCTGTATCCTGAGGTTCTTTCTGGCCCTTACTGACTCTGAAGTCCTTTTCTAACCAATTCTCCTCTGGTAAGAAGTTTAATAAGTTGTGTAAGTACTATTTTTCTCATGTTTAATTATTTCAGGTGGAAGATAGTACATTAGGACACATTAACACTAATACTCTGTGTGTGATCTGTAGCAAATAGAAATATTCCAATTATGCAGAAGGAACAAAATTGGGCAATGGAAAATGCACTTTCAGGGGAAAAGTATTTATGTGATTGGTTGAAAAGGAAAAATTTTACTTTAGAAATGAATTAGAAAACTGAATGGTAAGAAAGTGGCATAGAATGAATTGAAGATGATAGTAGGGAATAAAAGAAGATGGAAAAAGAAATACATGGAAAATCAACTTTACCTACCTTAAAACAGAGTTAAAGCAAATGTGGATGACACCATAAAGCAGACTGAGAAAGAGCTGAGTCAGAAGCCAGACTCAGTTTTAGGAAATAAACTTCAAGGGAAAAATGAGTCATCACCTGTCAGTGCAGAAGCTCAGAGAAAAAGTACACTGCTTTAAGATAACTTGTATGTAAAATAAAGATGTATGCAGTAAAACTTTTGCTTATATGGGTGTTTACGCTTTTAGTTTTGATTTTACTACTTTTTTTTTTTTTTTTTTTTTTTTTTTTTTGAGATAGACTCTCACCTTGTGTCCATCCTGGAGTGCAATAGCGCGATCTCAGCTCACTGTAACCTCCGCCTCCTAGGTTCAAGTGATTCTCCTGTCTCAGCCTCCCGAGTATTTCGGATTGCAGGTGCACGCCACCATGCCCAGCTAATTATTTGTCTCTTTAGTGGAGATGGGGTTTCACCATGTTGGCCAGGTTGGTCTCTAACTCCTGACCTCGTGATCCACTCACCTTGGCCTCTGAAAGTGCTGGGATTACAGGTGTGAGCCACTGCCTGGCCTGATCTTTTACTTAACTTTTTTTTTTTTTTTAAGATAGAGTTTTGCTCTTGTTGGTCAGGCTGGAGTGCAATGGCACGATCTCGGATCACTGCAACCTCCACCTCCCAGGTTCAAGCGATTCCCCTGCCTCAGTCCTCCTGAGTAGCTGGAATTACAGGCGCCCGCCACCACGTCCAGCTAATTTTTATATTTTTAGTAGAGACAGGGTTTCGCCATGTTGGCCAGGCTAGTCTCGAACTCCTGACCTCAGGTGATCCATCCGCCTCAGCCTCCCAAAGTGCTGGGATTACAGGCATGAGCCACTGCTCCCCAGCCCTTTTATTTGACTTTTTTTTTTTTTTTTTTTTTGAGAGGGGGGCTCGCACTGTCGCCCAGGCTGGAGTGCAGTGGCCGGATCTCAGCTCACTGCAAGCTCCGCCTCCCAGGTTTACACCATTCTCCTGCCTCAGCCTCCCTATAGCTGGGACTACAGGCGCCCGCCACCTCGCCCGGCTATTTTTTTTGTATTTTTTAGTAGAGACGGGGTTTCACTGTGTTAGCCAGGATGGTCTCGATCTCCTGACCTCGTGATCCGCCCGTCTCGGCCTCCCAAAGTGCTGGGATTACAGGCTTGAGCCACCGCGCCCGGCCTTATTTGACTTTTAATGGAAGTAGTATATATAGTAAAACTCGTGGAGATGGAAATCTACAGGAATTTTCCTCCTGTGATTGAATAGTAAATAACAAGTATAGGCAACTGTAAGTTAATGAGTTAAAGAAAAATTGAGATCCTGATCAATTAGTTACAGTCTAAGATGGGAAAGAAAATCAATATTTTTCCTTCACTATAAAGTTTCCTAATGTTATAATAAAACAGGCCAAGGGCTGGGCGCAGTGGCTCACGCCTGTAATCCCAGCACTTTGGGAGGCCGAGGCAAGTGGATCACTTAAGGTCAATAATTCGAGACCAGCCTGGCCAACATGGTGAAACCCTGTCTCTACTAAAAATACAAAAATTAGCTGGGCGTGGTGGCAGATGCCTATAATCCCAGCTACTTGGGAGGCTGAGGCAGGAGAATCGATTGAACCCGGGAGATGGAGGTTACAACGAGCCGAGATTTTGCCACTGCAGTCCAGCCTGGGTGACAAGATTGACACTCCGTTTCAAAAAAAAAAAAAATAGGCCAAGCGATGTCTTATCACCTCCACCAAAGTTTTATTAGAAACAAAAAATGAAGGTACTTTTTTACGCTATATGGTATGGCCTTTCTGGTTGGTGAAATTCAGGGAAGACACAGAGAAAGAGAAATGCCAACAATTCCCGACTCATGCTAAAGGGAGTCACAGGCTTCTACCTGAGTATAGCACTTAAAGGGTACTTTTTTTTTCAGTTATGTCATTAAAGTCGGTTGCCAAATATTTGAAAACCTACATTGTTCCATTCATGGTGCTACTTGGTGGAATTATAGACAGGATCTTCACAGGATTCATAGTCTTATGGGAAGGAAGGTCATAGGACAGATAACCACAAATGTGTTGTATCAGGAAGTTGAACAGTAGGTTTGGAAGACCTAGTGTTTGTGGGGTTGGGCAGTGGGAAAGTCAGGGTAGGCTTTCTGGATAAATTGTGGTTTAAGCCAGAACTTGAAAGATGAGCAGGAGTTAGTTGGCCAAGGGGGACAGGGAGAGCATTCCAGCCAAAGGGACCCCCATTGTGACAGCTTCGAGTGAGGCTGCTGGGTCAAATCTAAGATTATATTGAAATGTTGGTGGAGACCAGATTGAACAAGATTTTGCAGGCTCTTCGAGTCCCTGAATATTATAGTATTTCTTCTCCTAATGTCAGTAGTTCAACTGGTATTAAATCTTTGTATGTTAAACTAATAATAGCTACCATTTATTATGCTTTGTAGTTGCTAAGTGGTTTTGTCTAGTATTTGATCTTAACAATCCTATGAGCTCTGTTTGAAAAAAAAGTGGACTTCACATATGGGAAACATGGAGCATGGTTCAGTACTTGCCTAAGATGAGACTAGTCAGGTTACAGTGTGGAGAGTGGATTGGAGAGGAGAAAAGTGGATATGAGGCTACAAAGTTACAAGGCTTTTACTAACACATACAGTACAGGGGCAATGCTGGATGGTAAGTAGCAGTGAACATGGAGAGAGGTGACATGTTTGGGAGATTATACTTTAAGGCTGTATCGCAGAAGAATGTGATGATTTGTTGTGAGGGAAGACTCCCAGGATTCTTAGTAGCTGCGCTGATGGTCTTGTTGCGCACTGAGCAAGGAGACACTGTTAGGATAGGATTGTGGGCAAGGATACCAATAGGGGGTCCAGGGATGCATGTGTTAAGATGGGGGAGAAACAAGTATTTAAATGCTGGTGGGATGGATTCAGGAGACAGATCAGATATAGAAGATAATATTTGGCTGGGCGCGGTGGCTCACACCTGTAATCCCAGCGCTTTTGGAGGCCGAGGTGGGTGGATCACATGAGGTCAGGAGTTCGAGACCAGCCTGACCAACATGGCGAAACCCCATCTCTACTTAAAATACAAAATTAGCTGGGTGTGGTGGCACATGCCTGTAATCCCAGCTACTCCGAAGGCTGAGGCAGGAGAATCACTTGAACCCGGGAGGCAGAAGTTGCAGTGAGCCAACATCACACCATTGCACTGCAGCTTGGGGAACAGGAGCAAAACTCAGTCTCAAAAACAAACAAAAACAATAAAAAAATTAAGCACAGTGAGAATGTGCTCAGTCTTAATAATTTAGTCACTAATATTTTTTATATTAGCATGAATGAGGTGATTTCCATGATAGAGCTTCAGATTTCTAGATTGTCATCTGCTTAACCTTTTTTTTTGAGACAGAGTCTCATTCTGTCACCCAGGCTGGAGTGCAATGGTGCGATCTCAGCTCACTGCAATCTCCGCCTTCCAGGTTCAAGTGGTTCTCTTGCCTCAGCCTCGCGAGTAGCTGGGATTACAGGTGTGTGCCACCATGCCCAGCTAATTTTATTTTTTATTTTTTAAATTTTTGAGACGGGGTCT
This sequence comes from Theropithecus gelada, assembly GCF_003255815.1. Lineage (NCBI taxonomy): Eukaryota > Metazoa > Chordata > Mammalia > Primates > Cercopithecidae > Theropithecus > Theropithecus gelada. Next base: position 67,842,103 of record NC_037676.1, on the reverse strand, counting down.
TGGTCTGCCACCAGGCTGGAGTGCAGGTAGTGCGATCTCGGCTCACTAACCTCTGCCTCCTGGGTTCAAGCAATTTTCTCACCTTAACCTCCTCAGTAGCTGGGATTACAGGTGCACGCCACCACACCTAGCTAATTTTTGTATTTTTAGTAGAGATGGATTTTCACCATGTTGACCAGGCTGACTTCAAACTCCTGACCTCAAGTGATCCACCCACCTCGGTCTCCCAAAGTGCTGGGATTACAGGCTTGAGCCACAGTGCCCGGCCTTTCTCTTATCTTTTCATTTAATCCTTTCATCTAGTTCAGTGGGTCTCAGCCCTTCTGATACATTAGAATTTCCTAAATGCTTTGTGTGTGTGTGTGCGTGTGTGTGGCTTTTTTTTTTTTTTTTTTTTTGAGATGGGGTCTGTCTCTGTCGCCTAGGCTAGAGTGCAGTGGCACAACCATGGCTTACTGCAGCCCCTACCTCCCGGGCTCAAGCAATCCTCTTGCTTCAGCCTCCTGAGTGGCTGGAACTACAGGTGCAAATGGCCATGCCTGGCTAATTTTTGTATTTTTTATGTAGATAGGATCTCACTACATTGCCCAGGCTGGTCTTGAACTCCTGGGCTCAAGCAATCCTCCTGCCTTGGACTCCAGCAGTGTTGGGATTACAAGCATGAGCCAACACACCTGGCCAGCATATTTTTAATAAACAGCACTCTGTGTTCCCACTGCAGAGGACTGAACCAGAGTTTCTAAGGATGGGGCAAGGGCTTGGGTATTTTGTAACCATGTTGTGCTTATGCTTATACGCAGTCCAGGTTGAAAAGCACGACGTAGTTCTTGCACATCAAATATTTTTATTTTGATTTTTTCTTTTTGTATTCTTTTCAACATTGTGTTAACATACAGTGCACATCTAAGATTTAAAGATCTTCTGAGACGTGCTACCTTAAACTTTTGCTCCATTTAGTAAAGCACCTTCTTCCAGCCAGCTGGTTTTAGAAACTACACAAATCATGAATTAGAACAAAAACTTGTATACAAAACCTTTGATTGTTAGTTGGATATCTTTGCTATTTCATTATTTACTAGGCTTTGTATGGCTTTTAGTATGCTCATTTTACCCTTGTGCTTGTGTCTGATCAGCTATTTGATGACAGATATTCTTCCTAGATTTGAAATTTCTTTCAATCTTTCTTATTTTTTAAGTCTAGTTAAGTGAAGCAGTGGGAGTGCAGAAGGAACAAAGAAATCCGTAACTGGTTGTGAGGTGTAAACATCACTGCACTCGGACCATAGATTTGAAGTTTCTTAACCTTGAAACTCTATTTTAGGTCCAACTAGTATTATTTTAAAATAGGTGGTTTAGCAATACATATATCCAAAAATGTTTAGATTCTCCAGATATCTAGAATCTAAACCATCATCAGAGTAAAAAGGCAAGAATATACTTCAAAGTTTTCTCAAGACAATCCTGGCCAGAATGCTTGAGTAGTCAAATACTTAACAAAATGAATATAAAAAATTTAGCACTAGCAACTAATCAAAAGGCATGAACATAAATGTTTTAGTATGAAGAAGCCATTGATAGTCGTAATAACTTTGCATTGCTACTTGGTATCTTATAAATTACAACTTACGCAAACAAAATTATGTTGGTCTATAAATATCGGTTAAATGTACATGCTTCCTGTACATCTATAAATTCTCCAAATGAAAAATACTAATCTGAAATGCTAAAAGCAAAAATGTTATCAGTAGAAAAGCAGCTATTTTATGACTTTTTAAAGCAAGTTATGTCTGTTATTTTTCACCTGTTTCAAAGGAATGCATAAGATGCTTTTATAAGTGTTTTTGTTTATGTATAACATACTTAGCACTTACTACAGATGAATGCTGTTGACTACTTAATTTCAAATGCCTACATTTTCAAAACAATGAAGACATATTACTGACCATAAAATGGAAATAGCAACCATTCAAAATAGTTGAACATTTATTGTGTCATTTACTCTACAGAGGCAATCTCATTATTAAAGAAATTATAGCCAGTTTATGTGCATATGTAGGTGCAAGTATGTATAATGTACATTTTAATTTGTAACTATCAAATACATAAGTGTAATGAATATTGGTTTATTTTCAATACAAACTTATATAAAACAAAGATGCCTGTGTACTCTATAATGAATAGTTTCTGTTTCACCTAAAGATTTGAAAGTTGTTTATAAAATTTTACCTCTTTTTGTTTTAAGATGTTGTCTGACTCTGTTGCCCAGGCTGGAATGCAGTGGTACCATTTTGGCTCATTGCAACCTGTGCCTCCTGGGCTCAAGCGAACCTCCTCCCTCAGCCTCCCAAGTAGCTGGCTAATTTTTGTATTTTTTGTAGTTACGGGGTTTCACCATGTTGCTCAATCTGATCTCAAACTCCTGGGCTCAAGCGATCTGCCCACCTTGGCCTCCCAAAGTGCTGGGATTACAGGCATGAGCCACTGCCCCTGGCCCTGACATATCTTAAAAATAAATATTTTTGCTTATAAATTTGCCTTGGCTTTTATTTGTAATCTGAGCATGTCAGTGACGGAATTTGGCACCAGGAATGGGATATAATAAACTATTTTAAGATCTTTGTTACTAGTTTATGATTATAGTGTAGTCCCATCTGAGGCATATTCAAGGTTTTGGAATCCAACTATATGTGCTAGGGCAGAGAGAAAGGTTGAGACTTTAAGTTGTGCAGTCACTTCTGCCTGCCTATCTCTCTGAAGAGTATTCCCCAGCGTAAATGTTAAAAGGGAGACATTAATCTGCTGTTCCCTCAAATGGTCATAGATTCTTTGTGGCTTGCAGCATGAGCTTCTCACTGTGCAGAGTGTGATTCTAGTGTTTAAAGATAAGTATTTTTTATACAAGATGGCCTCAAAAGCAAGCCAACTACTTCATCTGGTGCTCACCCAAAGAATGAGCCATCTGTTTGAACACTGAAAGAAAAACTGGCTGTGTTGGACATATTGAGAATCTGCCTCCAACATAGTCTGTAAATGTTGTATACTGTATTTTAAAGGTGACTTAGATTTTCAAGCATAATTTGGACTCCATGAGATTTTTTTTTCTTGTGTGTACAACTCTATGAGATGCAACCACTATAATAAATGCTGCATCCTTCCAATTTTCCTTTGTTACCAGTTAACATAGACAATCACAAAAGCTCTTTATCTTCCAAGGTGTATGGAAACCTCTTTAAAAAACCTTTTCATGGGCTGGGCGCAGTCACTCATGCCTGTAATCACAGCACTTTGGGAGGCCAAGGCAGGTGGATCATGAGGTCAGGAGTTCGAGACCAGCCTGGACAATATGGTGACACCCCATCTCTACCAAAAATACAAAAATTAGCTGGGCGTGGTGGCAGGCACCTGTAATCCCAGCAACTTGGGAGGCTGAGGCAGGAGAATCGCTTGAACCCGGGAGGCGGAGGTTGCAGTGAGCCGAGATCATGCCACTGCACTCCAGCCTGGGTGACAGAACGGGACTCCATCTCAAAAAAAAAAATTCATTAAGAGAATTAAATGATCTGAATATAAAGTAGGGCTTTGTGCAAGCATTTAAAAAATTACATGTAACTATAAATGACTCATACAAAGTCATTTATAAAATTAACAAAATAAGCCCTAGTCATGGCGGCAGCCTTATAGAGCTATCATCTGTAACTGCCCATTCCAGGAGGCTATGTTGGCAGGACTGGCTGTGGACTAGACGATGATGCTCTGGAGCAGGGATCAGCACACTTTTTCTGTAAAGGATCAAAAAGGCTTTGCAGGCCGTAAAGTTTATTGCAGCTACTCAGTTCTATAGTTGTACTGAGAAAGCAGTCACAGACAATATGTAAACAAGTAAGTGTGGCTGTGTGTGAGACAGTAGAAACATCACTCACCACTTCACCTTTGCTCACCAAAATGTGCGGGGATTTCTTCCACCAACAACCAGTTCTCCAGTGGACACCAACTTGGTGTCCTATAATTCAGTTCAGTTCTGACACTATACCTAGAGATAGTATTGGATCCCACAGGTTAAGCCTCAAGCCCACAAGACTGCCCCAACATTAGATACCATTTGTAAGTCCCAGGTTTTAGCCTGTATTTCTGATCAACTGGCCATAAGTTGGGATTCCCATGACCCCCTCTTAGCAAATTTGATTAATTTACCCTGGACAGCTCACAGAACTCAGGGAAACATAATCCCTGATAAACTCAGGGATTATATCAGCTTATCATATTAATACTGGATATAACAAAGGATATAGATCAACAGCCTGATAAAGAGATGCATAGGGTGAGCTTTGGAAGGTCCCAAGAGCAGGAGCTTCTGTCCTCATGTAGTTGTTCACCCTTCAACATGTGGATGTGTTCATCAATCCAAAGCTCTCCTGATTCCATGTTTTGGAGGGTTTTGATGGAGGCTTCATTACATAGCCATGATTGAGTACAGGCCATTGGTGATCAACTCAACCTTTGTGCCTCTCGCCTCCCCAGAGGGTCAGGGAGTGGGGCTGAAAGTTCAAAACCTCTGATCACATAATTCACCTGGCAACCAATCCCTCGTTTTGAGGCTATCCAGGAGCCCACCAGGAGTCACTGCATTAGAACAAAAGATGGTCCTATCATCCAGGAAATTCCAAGAGATTTAGGAGCTCTGTCAGGAACTGGGAGAAGAGACCAATATGCATATTATTATTTCATTGTTACAATAAAACTTTATTTATACAAGCATGTGACAGATTGGATTTGGTTGACTGGCTTTTCAGAGCTAGAAAATGATGCCCTAAGCAATTCTTCTCAAAGGGTAATTCCCGGACCAGCAGCATGGCGTCACTGGAAACTTATTGGCAATGCAAATTGTCAGACCCCACTTGACAGTTGCTACTGAGTCAGAAACTCAGGACAGGACCCAGCATTTGGTGTTTTAACAAGTGCCCCAGGGGACTCTTATGTATGTAGTGCTGAAGTTTGAGAACCGCTGCTCTAAAAATCTAGACCCCTTTAAGGCCAACCCCAAACTATACAAATAGCTACTTTTGGCAATGTTCCCATTGGTGCACATGATAGTAATTTGAGCAATGAAATAGCTGTAAGCACTCTATTGAGTCAGAAAATAGTTTTAACACTTCTAGTAAGGAAATGTTTGCTTTTCCAATTTCTGAAGTTGACTTTTTCGTTTACTATGTTTGAATGTATCCTAAATTTCTCTTGAAAATTTCTCCTTAAATTTGAGACCAGCTTTCATTTGTGCTATTAACACATATACTAAAAACTATGAAAATAGCGTGGCCAGGCATGGTGGCTCACACCTGTAATCCCTGCACTTTGGGAGGCTGAGGCGGGTGGATCACTTGAGGTCAGGAGTTTGAGACCAGCCTAACCAATATGGCTAAACCCTGTCTCTACTAAAATTACAAAAATTAGCCAGGCGTTGTGGTGCATGCCTGTAATTCCAGCCACTTCGGAGGCTGAGGCAGGAGAATCATTTGAACCCAGGAGGCGGAGGTTGCAGTAAGCCAAGATTGCACCACTGCACTCTAGCCTGGGTGACACAGCGAGACTCTTGAAAGGAAAAAAAAAAAAAAAAAAAACAAGAGAATGTAGAAAATAGCGTGAGGTTTCCTGTTGTTAGAGTGAGACCTAACAATGCAGCATTGTTGCCTATGAGCATTTCAAGTGTGGTTTTAAAAGACCTATGTCTGGCTGGGTGTGGTGACTCACGTGTCTAATCCCAGCACTTTGGAAGGCCGAGGCAGGTGGATCACTTGAAATCAGGAGTACAAGACCAGCCTGGCCAACATGGCAAAACTCCACCTCTACTAAAAATACAAAAATTAACCAGGTGTGGTGGTGCACGCCTGTAATCTCAGCTACTTGGGTGGCTGAGGTGGGAGAATTGCTTGAACCCGGTAGGTGGAGGTTGCAGTGATCCAAGATTGTGCCACTGCACTCCAGCCTAGGTGACAGAGTGAGACTCCATTTCCAAAAAAAAACCAAAAACAAAAACAAAAACAAAAAGACAAAAGACACATGTCTTACAAATACCTGTGTCAGGATATTCAATGGGGCCTGCTATGGTTGGAATATGTCTCCCAAATTTCATGTGTTGAAAACTTAATCCTCAAATTTATATACTGATGGCATTAGGAGGTGAAGTCTATGTGAGGTAACTAGAATTAGGTAAGGTTATCAAGATTGGGTCTCCATGATGGTACTGGTGGCTTTATGAGAAAGGAAGAGAGACCTTGAGCTGGCATGCTCTTGCTTCTTCTCTCACCATGTGATATCGTGCCCTGTTATGGCACAGTAAGAGGGCCCTCACCAGATACAGCTTCTTCACCTTGGACTTCCCAACCTCCAGAACTGTAGGAAATCAATTTCTTTTCTTTATAAATTACCAAATCTGTGGTACTCTGTTATAGCTACAGAAAATGAACTAAGATGGGCCTTTCTTACTATCCTGGAATTGCAGGCAAGGCCCAAAGTGGAGAGCAAAGCATTCTAGATTCTCTCATTTCTGTTGCTCAGCTCTGCCAAATTCCAAATTTACATTAGCAACCACTTCCTTCACCCCCAGGTGTATATAAGGAAAGTCTTGGGAAGGAGGAGTGACACCTTGGCCTTTCGGGAAAACAGTTTCTGTAGCAGAAGGCCACTTCCTCTCTTCATGGGGAGAAGAGTGAGGGTTTTCCCCAAACCCAGGGAGTGGGGAGGGTGGCTTCAAGAGAAGCAATCTGAGACCAAGAGTGCTTACAGGCCCTTCCTGTATTGTCACTTCAGTGGAGCTGGACAGAGCCTAGAGAGAGTTTGCAATATATCACATAAGAATCTGGGGCACTAATGTGTACATAGAAACCAATACCCATGTGTCTATCCAGAAGCTTCTGAAGATGATCAATAAAAGTAGCCTGTGTCAGGAGAGCTTGAAAGGACCTTGATGTGGCATGCCTGGATAGAAGGTGGCAACTGCCACCCCATGCTAAGTGTCCATAGTCCTCAGAGGCTCTAGAAGAGGTATCCAGAGGTTCTTTGGGCTCCTTGTGAAGGAGCTTGGAGGTTTAAGGAAGGGCAGGAACTGTAGAGTCACCTAGGTCAAGTGAGAAGGCAACCCACCTCAAGAAGGGATTAGGATATTACCACTCTCAGGGTCAAAGGGGACTAGGCTTTTCCTCCCTGAGGGGCTTCTCAGCAACGAAAGGAGCCATGGTGAAGCTTACAGTAACCCAAGAACAAACAGATAGCTGTTTGGAGACCACCAGCATCAAGGAGAACCAAGTCCAATCATGAGGGCCCCTTCCTACCATGATGAGGCAGGCAGGCAAGTACATCACATTTTGGTCTCCCTAATCCTTCCTGCCTTCCCGCAACTCCAGCCTTAAGATGAAAGGAGAGAAGGTGTTACAAAGACAGACAACCCTGCTACGAGCCCCTGTAGTTGGCATCCAGCCTGTGATTGAGATGGTCATAGGAGTAGGGATGGGTGGAGATTTTGCATCAGATATGAGGGCTGACAAGTATGAAGGGTATGATTTTACCCAACTTACTAGCCTGCTATGATTTTGTATCTGCTAGCAGAAGATGTCAGACTCCTGGGTCAGAAACAAGTGGCTTTTCATACTCACAGCACGATGAAAGCATGAGCCTCAGTGTATTTGTGTTGGTTTTTCTTGTTCCCAAGTCCCATGAGGGTGATTTCATGGGCTGAGATAACACAAACATTGTCAGTGGGTTTTGTTCCAGGAGAAGCCAGGGCCAAGAGCCCAGTGCTTTTTGATCAAGCAGCACACATTGTAGCAAACAGCAGGCAAGCTGGTTCCCCTGGCCTCGAGAATGAGCACTTAGGTGGTGGTCATCCGCTCTGGGATAAGGATGAGGCAAGGGATGGTGCCCAAGGCAGACAATGTAAGGTGGTACTCACTCTCAGGTTTGTGCAAATGCAGAATTGGCACCCGAGAGGGAGAGCTTCCTTAAATCTTACGCCCTGGGGGACTTGCTTGCCCTACCCTCTTCCTAGCTCTGCTGGTCATACTGTACTTCCCACTGACTTACTGACTTATTCAGCTGCCTGTGGGACTGGCTACAGAATTTTCTCAGTGTCAAAGGACATGTAGTCCTGGCAGTCCAGTCCACTTAGCAGGAACATGTTGGGGCTCTCAGGGCCCAAAGCGCCTATCCTAACAATGAGATTGAAGCCCAAAGCTGAGCTGTTTTAATAACCCATGGGCCAGATGTAGCCCAGCTCATGGTTCTGACATTTTTAGAGGATTGTAAAATAAACAAGGATATGCAATAGAGATCATATGTGGCCCAAAAGGCTTAAAATATTTACTATCTAGCTCTTTACAGAAAAACTTTGCTGACCCTTTAACAACTGAAAGGCATTTAATCTGTGCATATTTTTAAAAGATGAGAGGGATACTCAATGTTGTGCTTGAGGCAGTCATTTGAAGAAAAAAAAAAGATTATGTTACATTTATTTCCCCAAAGAGGTGAGTATCTTCAATAAAATTGTTATGCAGATGATAGGCATTAGTGCTCTTTCACCCAACTTTAGTTAAAGCCAAAAAGAATGCATCAGTTCCTATAGATAAACTGCAGAAAGGGCAGGCATAGAACCTGCCCTAGGGTCCACTGGATCTAGAGATTTAAACGCCATTGGAACTTGTGCACATGTTGGCTTCATTTTTGCCTCCATAGACTACTGTGGAAGGGCTTTTCCCAAGTGGTGGGGACCAATGCTCAGGCTACTCCAGAACTCCCCATCTAGGGCTGCAATCTGGGAGGCAATAGGAGGTCTGCTTCCTAGCTACAGGTTGGCCATTGTCCAACCCTACCCAGCAATGTGGCTGGGATGCAGAGGCGCTCTGGGATTAACCTAACCATGTGCCCATCTCTGGAGCCAGGGAGAGGCAAGATCTTTTTACCAGAGAGCAGTGAGGAGCAGCACACAGATGCGACCCTGTGTGTACACACTGGGGACAAACTGGGGCAACCGCCAGCAATCACCCAGGGTCGCATCTGTGCCACTGCTCCTCACTGCTCTCTGGTAAAAGGACAAGCGTCCTTTAGTTAGGAATAATGTGGGATTCTTAGGCCCTGTCTAGATCTGCAGTC